>NC_133783.1:4777719-4795538 GCF_003597395.2 Chelonoidis abingdonii | reverse complement strand
CCCGCACACGACGTCGCAGTGATTGAGTTAGATACGGCTCCTTACGATTCGGGTGAGTTTCAGGTTGGAACTTCCGGCACGACAGAGAGCGGAGCGGATATGCGCTAAAATTTCAATTAGTGAAACCGGATTAGGGGTTCGGTGGACGGATAATTCGAGCGATTATTATTCCCGGGCGGGAGAGGTTCATCAATCCCAGAGTGGGCAGCAGCTGACAAGCTCTGGACAGCTATCTGAACTCGATGCAGCGGGCAGGTAAACTAGGTAAAAGCCCGCGAATTTTGATTACCATTCCTGCTTTCCCAGCTTGGACTCTGACAGCACGGCTGGCGAGGCAAGTCCAAACGACAAGAATTCCACATAGGACGTACGCGAAATTACTTAGGTCTGATCGCTGTATTGGGAGACAAATTGTGTAGTCCACTCCGTATGCAGAACCTGAAATGCCAAGCTTTGGAAAAAAAAACTCATATACACAGCACTGCGTGACAACGTAACGGGAACGCCAGAGACTCAAATGGAATCATGAAGGGGAGGAGGGGTGTATCTGAGGAACTCGTCACTATCCACAGTCACAGCATTACAGCGTTAAATCGGTATATCGGTCATTAAACCGATTTAAAGTCGCAGTGTAGACCTGGCCTTAGATACAAGCCAGCAGGTGATGTTGCTTCCTCATAGTTAAAGTGGGTGACTTGGTGTCAGAGGTTTTTCAAAGATGATGAGGGAATTGAGCCACACCAGTTCCTGGTGAAATTAATAGGAGTTCAATGATTTTAAATCCCCTAATTACCTTGGAAAATGCTGACCCCGGTTTTTACTTCCAACTCTGCCACTGACCTGTTGCTGAGTCACTTACCTTTTTCTGTGTCTTGATTTCTCTCTGTCTCATTTTGTCTATCTGTGAAATTAGGACAAGAATACTTACCTACCTCACAGGAGGGTTGTGAGCTTCATCACTTGTTGCATGGAAAAGCATTTTCAAATCCTCAGATGAAAGGTGCCAAATATTTTAACATCTCCAAACCATAATAAATGGGACTAACCCAATATGACCATAAGCTGAAAGGACTAAGTATTTGTTCATATTAAGAAATTAATTATGTTGTTTAAAATGTTTTCGCCAACGTCCATTTAAGTGTAAGAAACAGAAATAAATATATACTAGATTATTACTGAAAAGTGTGCATACTGAATATTGCTTCCCAATACTTCTTTACTGTTTCGGCAGAAATGACAGATACTTTTTTAACACTCTTGTATAGTAATCATTTAATAATATTTAATAGTGTTTATGACCAAACGCTCATGAACCTAGAGAAAGTACTAGAAAATGCATGATGGGAAACACTCATGCATAGGATGATGCAACAATAAAGCTGAGTGGTTTTATAATGTGTGGAAGTAGACTGGATCATTTTCTGTCAGAACATGCAGTTCAGTTGAAAGCAAAATGTTTCCCAAAATTTGTGTCAATTTTACTGAAATTTCATTCCAGAAGGGGGAAAAAGGGGAGAGGAGGATGAGATTCTGACAATCTCAAAACATCCCATTTTTATATTTTTGGAATGAAACATTTTGATTTTTCCCTGTGAAATGACTTTTTGTTTCAAAATATTTTTAGTCTGCATTACATTAAAATAGATTTGAAATCAAAACGAGACATTGTGATCAAACTGAAATGGTAACTTTTTTGGGGGTGGGGGTTGTGGAGAAATTAAAAAATTTGGGGGGTTGTTCCAACTTGGTATAAAAACAAAATTCAGAATCTCAAAATCCTCCACAAAATGGAATTATTCTTCTCCACTAGCTCTACAGGCTAGGGCTTTTTCATCCCTATGCCCTGATTCTCCAGTGCCTTGCTTCATGATTGTTTGCTTGTGTTTGTGCAATGTTGGTACAAAATGTGACCACCTTGATAGCATAACACACATTGTGTAGCTGTAATGGATCACAGAAGGTGTGAGACAGGAAAAATTCCTGATTCTCTACTATCTCAGCAGTTGATTTCAATGGACTGAATTCTGAATTTAGACACATCCATATAAGCCCACTGAAACGAATTGATTAGATGCTAATAAAGGTAGGACTTGGCCTTTGGCATCCGGAATGATGTCTACGCTGCTAATAAATACATTCTTAATTCGGGTTAGCTTGGGTTAAAATGGCCATGAAGACACAGCAACTCAGCTTTTAACTCTGATTATTGGCTTGAGTTAAATTATTAATTGATAATATTGATTATGGTCAGGGCCGCCCAGAAGATTGAGGGGGCCTGGGGCAAAGCAATTTCAGGGGCCCCTTCAATAAAAAAAAATTGCAATACTATATTCTCGTGGGGGCCCCTGCGGGGCCTGTCACAAATTGCCCCACTTGCTGCCCCACCAAGGTGGCCCTGGGAAAAGTAAACCTTCTGCATCTTGGCACAAACCCAGTTTAGAGAGAGTTTCTTTGCAAGGTATCACTGGTTCTCAGCATCAGCTAGTGCTAAAAGGCACTAAAGCTCATTAAAAGAGTTGGACAAATATTTTCCATCAAAACTTTTTCTGGATCGAAAACGAGGGGTTTTTAAAAAGCAGAAGAAAATCACGGACAATGTCAGCTTTCCTTCAAAACTTGTTGTGGTTTTTTAATTGAAAAGCTGAAATCAGTCTGCCAAAACGTGAATATGGTTTGGGGTTTCAGAAGTGTGTGGCAAATTTTGCTGCTTGTGTGTTTGATTGTTTAAAAAAAATAAAAAAATTCTGCTTAAAAAATCCAAAATTTTTGAACCACCTCAGCTTGTAGCCAAACGCCTGAGCCCATCCAGTCAGAGATTTTTCCATGTTCTGATACTCTGCTAGCTTCCTTGACTCATATCTGTTCATTTAGCTTAGAACATAGAACAGCCATACTGGGTCAAGCCAAAGGTCCATCCAGCCCAGTATCCTGTCTACTGACAATGGCCAATGCCAAGTGCCCAGAGGGAGTAACCTAACAGGTAATGATCAAATGATCTCTCTCCAGCCATCCGTCTCCATCCTCTGACAAACAGGCTAGGGCACCATTCCTTACCCATCCTGGCTAATAGCATTAATGGACTTAATGCATCATCTGTTTCCTAGAGACTGACTCCATGGGGTCTCTCACAAACTGGAGATGGTTACTGTGGGTTTGTCTTTAGTATAGCTACGTACATACTCACGAACTGAGGATTTGAGCTTGTTCAGGATCTGGATGAGCCTATGTTGTGAAAACTGAAATGCTCAAAATAGCACATGATGTGAATGGACACGGTGCTAAATTAAATTAACCCAGCGGTTTCTGTGGTAGCAGGACCCTCAAGAGTTACGAGGTTATTACTGGGGGTCGCGAGCTGTCAGCCTCCACTCAAACCCCGCTTTGCCTCCAGTATTTATAATAGTGTTAAATATATAAAAAAGTATTTTTAATTTATAAGGGTGGACTCAGAGGTTTGCTATGTGAAAGGGGTCACCAGTATAAAAGTTTGTGAACCTGAATTAACCTTTTGAACGCTCAGGGAATGCAGAGGAGGGGAGTCTCCCTTGGTAGAGTGGAAGGATTGCTCTCCTCATGTGATCCTCCCCCAGTGGCTAATTTTAAATGAAGCTACCTCCCTGACATGAATCTCCCTATGGCACTGAAATTAAAATTAGACTATAATTTTGTATTTGAGAAGTGAAAGAGCCCTAATGGAAAAGCTAACAGCTTGGCTCTTCTGCAAGCCTCAAACTGCTGAATGAGCTTTAGGGTAGGGAAGGCTGTGCCCTCCAAACAGCCTGCCCTGCCCCTACTGATCCCACCCACTTCCTGCACCCGCAACTGCTCCCTCAGATCCCGACCCATCCTGTTCCTTGTCCCTCACCCTCCCTCACCACCACCCTGGGACCCACCCCTGCTCCCTGTCCCTGACTGCCCCAACCCCTACCACCTCCCTGCTGAGTCCTGACAGACCCCCCCAGAATGCCACAATCCGACCCCCCATTCCTGTCCCCTGACCGCCCCCCCAACCTCTGCCCCCTCTCTGTGCCCCGACTGTCCCCAGGACTTCCTGCCCCTTAGCGACCCCCTAGGCCTGGCCCTTACCCCTGGCTCCCACCACCCGGAGCCTCAGCCCATCAGGAGCTCCCTCGACAGGGGCGCAGCGTGGCTCCCCACGGGGCTGAGCTCCGCCTGCACAGAGCCATGGTCAGGGGCGGGGCTACGAGTTCCAGGTCAAGCGGAAACTCAGGCCCATGGAGCTCCGCAGCCCCTCCTCCTGACCACATGACTCTGAGTGGGGCGAAGCTCGGGGCCCTGCCAGAGTCACACTGCAGCGCTATCCAGGGACCCTCCTGGATGCACTGAGGCTCTGGTGAGGGGCGGAGGCAGAGTCGGGCGGGCTGGGGCAGGGAGGGAGCACTGCCGTTCTATGGGGGGCCCCTATGGATCCGGGGCCTGGGGCAAATTGCCTACTTCTCCCCCACCCGGCGGCCCTAATTAGGTGAGTGTAAGGAGCAGCAATAATGGAGTCCCAGCAGGCTAGGCTGCACAAAACCAAAGTAGTAAGTGGTCCTTTCCCAAGAAGTTGTAACACTGGTCTACAATTTTTGAGAGTCTGCTTCAGAGATTAAGTGTGTATTTATTTGTATTTGATGTGCTGAATTCAAATTATGAAATTAAAACAACTGATTGGCTACTGTTTCTAAGTATTTAAGTTTTTACATTATGTCTATGTATATTGTGTAGATAGTAGTTTTAATCATAAATTGTAACCTAGGTCTTTTCATGTGTTTATGGTTGCTTTACATGATAATATTTCATCTGTCCTGTTTATGTAACATTTAAAATCAGCAAAGGGTTATATAAATAAAATTTATGATGAACAAAAGGCAAAAACTATTATGTACATAGTTTCGTCCTATTCAGTGTCTACTCGGTGCTTCTTGGCTTGTCTCTTGTATTCATTAATGGAGCATCTCTTGTCACTGTCCAGCATATGTCTGCAAGCATTGACGGGCTCCATTTGCCCTGATAGCGTTCTCCATGTTGCATGTCCGGTGAAATCGCTCGCCGTGCTCGTCGCTCACTGCTCGCAGTTCGGTGGAAAAAAATCTAGATGAGAGTGCAAAAAATGTATCTTTAGTGACATGTTGCAACTAAGGCTTTTCTATGCCTGAGGAGGTTTTCCACTAACATCTTGTAGTTGTCTGCTTGTTGTTTCTGAGAAAATTTATTGCCACTAACTGGAAGGCTTTCCATGCCGTTCTTTCTTGCCCGCAAGTGCATAGTCAAATGCTCATCTCGAAGAAGTTCACGAATCTGAGGACCAACAAAGACCACTTCCTTTACTTTAGCTTCACTTAACCTGGAAATTTCCACGGGGGTACTTGAAAGTGGCTTGTGTTTTGTCAATGGCCTGACAAAGTTTCTTCACAGACCCAGTTTGATGTGTAGGGTGGTACAAAATTCCTTGATTCAATAAGTGGTGGGATGCTGAACGCTTTTCCTCCAGGTCCAATGACTGTCGGAGTGGCCAGTCTTTCTTGATGTAGTGGGAATTCTCTGCACGACTATCCCATTCGCAGAGAAAACAGTCAGTACTTGTGTATCCAGTCTGCAGACCAAGCAAGAGAGCAAGCACTTCAATTGCCACACAAGCTGCACTGATATTGGTCATGTTTATGCACTCAAAGTTGTTTCATGTTGTCTAGGTTTCTTCCTATGGACTGCATGACACTGGAATTGATGGCAAAACTTGCCATTATGCAGCAAAACAGCTTTAAGTCTCGTCTTCCGATGACCAATGAACAGTCTCCACTCATCTGGATCGTGAATGATGTTGAGGGCTGCCAACACGCATGGATGTTGTTGCAGGCTACAAGATCACCTTTACATGAGAGAATGGGAAAGATCCTTTTGACGGTCATGGAATGGAAACCCTAACATCACTGCAGAGAGTCCACTGCTGTAGTCTGGAGCCCACAAGCTAGAACTAGAGCCAATCAACAATTTTAAGCATCATTTTCGTTCTCAGTGACCCAGAATTAGTAAAGTTTGACTACATTTATTTCAGAAGCATTTTGGCTGTAGAGCAGTGTAATCTAAATGGACAGACCGATCCAGGGTGGGGGAAGGCGTAGAACACACAAGCAGAATGAACAATGTGACGGCAGCAAACGTCACATTAGTTCCATGAAGGGTTGTTTTTTTTTTGTTTTCCTTTCCTTCTTTTTGGAGTGGGTTTAGTTCAAAGGGGAAAAGCTGACTGAAAAGAAAAGTGAAGGGAAGGAGGTGATGGGGGCAGAGCAGACGAGAAGAGGGTGAGAGGGGCAGCTGTGCAATGAAGCTGAGGTAAAGAAACTGTGGGGAGGGGGAGGGTGAGAGCAAAGAGCCAATTAGCACAGGGCAGAGAAAGTCCATTCAAAATTGTATAAAGTTCCCTGAATGTCCAGATAAGAGGTCTCTGCTTTGGCTGCTTCTGCTCCTACCCTCTGGAGCAGTGGTTATCAACTTATTTACCACTGAGGGACACACATGCAACTCTCTATGTGTTATGTGGGCTGCATCCACACAATATATATATGGCTCTGAGGATGTCCATATGGGGCACAGCTGTATGCTGACTGGGCCAGAAGCAGGACATGTGTTGAAAACCACTGCTCTGGAGTCTGGCTAGCTCCTTGCTGCTGTTTTCTTCCATAGATGAGGGGAAGGTGAAGCCTGGGGTTATACTTGAGCTGCTCACCAGAGTTAAAAGTCAAGTTGCTGTGTCTTCACTACTGTTATAACCAGAGTTAGTTAACCTGAGTTAAGTGCATGCTTTTTTCCCCCTCTTCAGTATGAACATACCCTAAGTGAATGCAAAAGCTCATCTCTGTATTCAGTATGTTGCCTTTGTTTTAATTAACAATCTTTCCGTTTTCATAACTTCGTTCTTTATCAGGAATTTTCTGCGACTTATTTGCTGAAGTGGCTGTTCTAGCATATGAGTATGTAAGAAATTGAATCCTAAGTAACTCAATTTTACTTGTCCAAATAACTTTGATTGTCCCAGGTGCTGGACAATATTTTTATTTTTTGTATTCTGTTTGAAAGACAATAGTCATTTCTGTGACTGCATATTAAATATGAAGGTCAACATGATAATTGTTTAGGACATTTAAAATGTACCATAACTGCAGAAAAATGGATACTAAAACATTTTAGAACAGAAGCTTTGCAGTAACACCCCTTCCAACTAACTGGGTTAAATTGGGGCTAATTGAATTGGAGATATACCTATCTCCTAGAACTGGAAGGGACCCTGAAGGGTTATCAAGTCCAGCCCCCTGCCTTCACTAGCAGGACCAAGTATTGAATTTGCCCCAGATCCCTAAGTGGGCCTTTCAAGGAATGAACTCACAACCCTAGGTTTAGCAGGCTAATGCTCAAACCACTGAGCTATCCCTCCCCCTATAATACTTTTGACACCCTGTTTATGCTATAATTTGCTATAATACTTTTGACACACTGTTTATGCTATAATTTGCTATAATACTTTTGACACACTGGTAGAATCTGTGGCAAAGAATGAATAAAAAGCTAATGTTTGCTTTAAAAATAAGATTATTTGTGGAAATTGCTTTTAGAAATTAACAGCATAGAAGATATAGTACTTTTCAATTAAAAAAGCAGTGTAACAGGTTTGTTTAAAACTGTTCCTCATGAGCTTGGTTAGAATAAGAAATACTGTATTTTGCAAAATATTACTACAGGTTCCTGATAACATGTGATGAATACAGATCAGAAATTGTGACTTGTCAGGTACCTTGGGTTCAGATGTCACTGTATGGAGGGTGCTTGGATTATGTCATTAGCCTAGAGGCTTTGAAAGCAACCAGGGGCTTTTTTTTGTCTCTTAAATAAGAGGGCAATTGTTGCCTGTTATAGTCCTGAGCATGTGGTCAATTTGTGAAGGTGTTTTATTTCAATTAAATGCTTTAGTCTGTATTCTGTCATCCGTGTGTGGACAACCTGCATTTATGCCAGCCGGAATGATGTATGAGGAATGTGTATGTACTTATAATTATGCAACTGCACAGGAAGAATAGGGAAAAGATCATTTGATTGATGCCAAGCGTCATGAAAAAACAAACAAACATAATATAAAACAACTTCTCCTTCAAAGCAGTTCTAAAAAATGTAACTGTAACTATATTGCAGAAACCTCCAAGGGAACCGTATTTCATTGGCACCATATGACAATGAGACTGGATGGTTCAGGTCAAAAGGGCAGATGCTCTGGGATATTGTGACAGGGAGATAAATTAATACAGTGAAAACTTCTTATAGCAAATTCAAATACAGCAAAACTGTTCAGAGTGATGTAGAATTAAAGTTTCTGTGTGCCTCTTTGTGTATGATGTCTTATTTAGATTGTAAGTTCTTTGGGACAGGGACTGTGTTTTAAAATGTCTACACGGAGTAACATTTTCAAAAGTGTCCAGATGACTTAGGGCTTGTGGCAAACTGGAGTGTGAATCTGCCCTGCATAGCCTGTCACTCATTAAATGTCCATGTGGATCCGGCTGACATGCACTGAAAGTTCCATAGTGTGCTTTCATTGACTCTTATTTTGAAATAAGACTAGCTCAAAACGCACGGTGGAACTTTCAGCATGGGACAAAAGATTCACATGGGCACTTAGAGTGCAGCAGGCTACTGCAGGGTAGGTTTGTACCACATCTTGCCATAAACTAAGTTTTGGTGTAAACATGCCCTTAGGCTCCTACATCATTTAGCTTTTGAAAATGTTAACCACTATAG
This sequence comes from Chelonoidis abingdonii, assembly GCF_003597395.2. Classification (NCBI taxonomy): domain Eukaryota; kingdom Metazoa; phylum Chordata; order Testudines; family Testudinidae; genus Chelonoidis; species Chelonoidis abingdonii. Next base: position 4,786,751 of record NC_133783.1, on the reverse strand, counting down.
GGAAATCTTGACGGGGGCCTCTTAGCCCTACCATCCAAACAGGACACGCACACTCACGCGCATGTGCACAGACACCCACCCACCCATCTGCTAGGTTAACTTAGTTTTTTTAATATTATTTCATGTCTTTTTTTCCCTTGTGCTGTCCTCTAAATTATGGTACTATAAAGATCTGATATAGTGTATAAAGGATGGCTTATAAAAATAAATGGTATTGTATTGCTTCTGTATACCACTCACTAACTGTTTTATTTTTCCTGTCTTAATGGCAAAATAATTCATTCTTTTTCTTAGTCTGATTCATTTTCCAATAAGATACTGATGTCATCCTAGACCTAAAAGCTCTGCAGTTTGTGCAGCCAAGCAGCAATTAGGTTACACATCCATTTCCTCTCATTTTCCCCCTCTTTCCTTTCACTAAAAAGAGCCATTCTTTGGCTTAATGAAAAGAACTTGTTCTAGTGGTCCTGTTGTTGTGTGCCTTTTCACTAGGTTATGTTGAACAACCTACACACAAGCCAGAGTTGGTATGTTACAGCAATATTCCATTACAATGTGGCATTTAGGATCAGTTCCTAGATGTCTGAAAGATCCTCCGCGATTCAGCTAACGATGCTGGATTACCTCTCTCCTATCAAAATATTAGAAGGCAAAGGAATGTTTGCCTCAATAAACAAATGCTTAATATTTGTTCCAGGTTTAGTTGGAATTCTAGTGCTTTGAGAGACTAGAACCACACAAAGGCAAAGCAGCTCAGGCTCAAATAAACTTAGCGACGTTAGGAATAGTATGACAGTCTGCGGCCTAGTGTAACAAACTGTAGGATATACAGAAGACTGTAACATCCTGTCTCTCCCTGCCCTCAAGCTGAAATTAATTCCTGTGCAGAAGTCTTCAGTGGATCTTAAGTGGTGTACCAGGCCTCAGTGCATTTAAACCTATACATGTATTGACTTCCTTTTGATAAACTGTGCCAACGCTAAATTTGGCAGTATGGTCCGATACTGTCAGATGCTGAGCACTTCCGTCTTCCACTGAAGTCAATGGGAGCCGAGGTCCCTCAGCACTTTACAGGATCTCACCCTTAGTGATTTAACTATACCCTCTATTATGGTGGTTGGTAGAAATGGCCAATACTCCAGATTTGGGATCCAGATTAGGAACCAAACTCCAGTACTCTAGTTCCAAAACCATCCATTGTCAGTCAGTGAGCTACCAGCATTTGAAAATCTGTTTTTTAGTTCATTAAGTATTATACATCTCTTGGTAACAGCTGTGTAAGGCAGGGAAGAGGTAAGGAGTTTAATAACAAAAGAAGGCCTGGAACATTATGATTTCCCAAGTATACTGTTTCCATAGATAAAATTATGCTTGCAGGAAAGTGAATCTCAATTTTGCCATTGAAATTCATAATTAAAAGAAGAAAAAGTCCTAGCCCAGGCACTGAGTTATGTCTTGCAGGGACTCCTATATTTTGCAACACTAGAAATATTGTAACTCAGTGTTGTTTTTTTAGCAGCATGAGGAGCCTAGAGGGCAACAGGGGATTATATATGTTTGGAATCCTATTTTTTGCTCAAGCTTTCAAATTGAACCCTGTTTGTTTTTATTTTTCCTTATTTGCCTCTAAAGTCACAGAAATGAGAAAATATTTCCCCTACATAGTAAGGCAAGGGAGCCTGAAAGGTAAGCTCATTCTGTAAAACTTTTTATTTTAGTTTGTACAGATTCCCCCCAACAGATGTTTAAATTAAGAAGCCATAGAATTCTCACTTTCAGATTTCCCCTCTATGCTTAAATAAATAAATAAATGGAGGTATACTTATCTTATAGAACTGGAAGAGACCCTGAAAGGTCGGTGAGTCCAGCCCCCTGCCTTCACTACCAGGACCAAGTACTGATTTTGCCCCAGACCCCTCAGTAGCCCCCTTACGGACTGAACTCACAACCTTGGGTTTAGTAGGCTAATGCTCAAGCCACTGAGCTATCCCTCCCCCCTCAGCTAATAATTGAAGGAAAATAATTTCCCCTGGATTTATGAATTTATTATTAATAAGCTACAGTACTTTTTAAAAAGTGATTTTTATCCCAGTGGATCCCAGAGCACTCTTCAAATTGAATTATATATTGACTATTGAATATATATTCACACTGAATAAATGAATAATATATACATAAAATAATTGTCTTTACTTCTATATATATGTATGTGTATGTATGTTTCAGAATGGTAGCCATGTTAGTCTGTATCAGCAAAAAGAATGAGGAGTACCTGTGACACCTTAGAGACTAACAAATTTATTTGGGCATAAGCTTTCGTGCGCTAAAACCCACACATTGTGAGAATATGATACATCAGCAGCTGGAAAAGCCAATGGGAAAAGTGAGTTAATAAAAAAGCTGAGCTATGACATAACTCAGAGAAAAGTGTGTGTGTCTGTGAGAGAGAGAGAGAGAGATGAGTAATATTGAAGTACAGCCATCAGTGAGATAGATGAAGCATCTATAATACCACATGGAAACTCTATTGTTCAGGGAAGTAAAGACTATTATATCCAATTGGAACTTCATAGAGGCTTTAGGTAGGCAGGTGTGATAATCCAAAATGGAATTTTGTGAGGTCACCAAAGTTAAAATCCTTACTCATATATGTAAATATAAATTGCACACACACACAGGCCATCAGATCTTTGATAAACAAGAGATCAGAACCTCAGTTTTACATCTCTGTGGAAGGATGTCCCTTGTAGCAGCACAGTGACCCCTAGCATTACTGTGGGGGATTGATTTTAGTACTGAATCACCAACACCACTTCTTTCAACACTTGTATGTTTGGAGATGCATCATCCTTGCACACTCTAGAGCCAACATTGCTTAGCTTTTCAGATGCCAAACTGAGATCATATAACTGCATTCATCTGCTAGTAAATAATACTTTTAACATTTAGCTTTGTATGCCCTAAGACCTGTGCATAATTACTAAAGCTAGGCCAGCATGACTTAATAACTGTTCAGAGCAACAGCACAAAAGTTTTCCACCTGTCGTTCCCCATCATACCTATACTGTCCTTCCCAGTACATACATAAATGAACGTTCATATGCAAACGATGAAAGTGAGATACTTTGGTTTTTTTGAAGGCAAAAGCAAGATTACTTTGTCTCTAAGGCTTCCTGGCTGGAGGCTTTATAGAAAAGTGGTAATGCTAGTAGAGTGTTGAGAGTGAGGCTGAAATAATAATAATGAAACGAAACTGCATTTGTGATAGGAATGGGAAGAGACTCCAAAATTTCACAGTGAGGACTGCAGGGAACTGGTCTGTGATAGTTCTTGGGCTAGGAGATGGGGACAATTCAGACACCGGAGCTCTAGATAATATGAGGTGTGTGAATCAGTTTGACCCCTGAATGCTCTTAAGATTGAAATTTCCCCTCTCTCTGAATCTACCTACTGTGTCACTGGATGTAAGACCCAGTTCATTTAGGGCTTTGAACAAGGAAGCTAAAACTTTATGATCTTGGAGCTGCAAGTTCTTGGTCTGTTTGGACATCAGGTGGTTCAACTCATGTTATGTTATCAACAGGTGGCTAGCAAACAGAATCCCTCTGCCCACCTCCAGCAACAACAGATTTCAGCATGGTAACAACCAACTGTTTAATTGAGACCAAAAGCTATAAAAATGTTGCACTCTTACTGTACATCGCTCCAAATGACAATCTGTTATCATGTGAAGAAAGGGAAGTCGTGTGAAAACATATGGCTCCATCATGTTCTTTCACATAGTACAGCATGTGACCATACAAAGAGAAAATTAATGGCTGTAGCTTTTAGCAGTAGTATTTGATGATACAATAACATATTAGATGTAAGATTAAAGATGCAACTGTCACATGTTGCCTGTATTGAACTCATTTGAAAATATACAGAAATTAGTTGCAACATCTATATAGTATACAGAAACTAATTTATACCATCTCACTTACTGAGCCATGCATTTGCCCCTTTGTTTATGCTGATCAGTAATGTTCTTTCTTGTGATTTGCATAAATATTAGTATAACTGGATCACAGTGTTGTGATCGTGCTACAACAGAGTGGATGACTTGCAGGTTTACTACCATTGAAAGCAGCACTTTCCAGTGGAGGCTAGTCAGAAAGCAGGAAGGCAATACAAGATGTACAGCTGTGTTTGTTGCCAATATACAGTCAAGAGTAAAGTTCATGCTGTAATGTAACTGCTTCTTCTAAGAAGCCTTGACTGGGATCTTCCAAATTTTCACATAAAAAGAAAATTTATATATTTAAAAAAACTTGCTTGAGGATTAGAGGAGAGACAAGTTGTAATGAAAATGTAATGTAGCAGGAATAATAGTTCTTTCTAAATTCCCAGCAAAGAGAAGGCAAATATGGTATTGTTCTATCAGCAATAGTGGCAAATGACAGAAAGAAAGGGAAAAGGTGCAAGCCAAAAGTTATCTTTGCATGTAAAAAGCTCTAACTGACTTAAAGAAAGAGGGGGCCCCTTGTTTTCAGCTGTTCTTATTTTATTTTAAAAGCAACCAAAGGTGGCATTGCATGATTTACATCTCTGTCCAGAAGAATTTGCAGTCTACACCCGCAAAGGGCATTCCTTGTCAGAATTATGTCTTTTGGTCCTCCCAGCATATTCTGTGCAGTAGCAGCAATCTTTCTGATTTTGAGATAACTTCTTAGTGTTAATTTAAATTCTATTAGTTCAGTTGTTATGAGAATAGCAAGGGGCATCTTTTGCTATAGGGCAAGAGGGACAGGTTCCCCCCTCCCAACTTTCTCATAGCAATACATGTTCCATGATGTCTTCCACTTTTAGCGCACTTTGTGTCTCCTACTAGACTTTGCAGGGTTATAATATAATGATATATATTGTTCTATACACTGATGCAACTTTGCCTTCCCCTTTCACCACCTACCCACATTTTTCTGAAATGAAATTCCTTAGAATAATTCAATCCCAACAGAGAGGGGAAGTTGGGTCAGAGGAATAGAATAAATAACACAGGGAAAAAAGCCAGTCCCTTTGGGCTCCAAAGGTGGTCTGTCTGTGGTTAATTCAAGGAGGATGACTAATTAGCTTGTGGCAAACAGAAGTTCCAATGCAAGTTCCAGATGTCTTGTGTCACTGATTTCTCCAGATGTCTCATGTCACTGATCTCAGTGTGTTTGTTTCAAAATACAAATGGGATCAGATTCAGTCATACACCAGATTGTCTATTTAAATACATATGTACATAGTATAACATATAGAATGTTTATGCCTGTATAACATATGTAATAGTTTTGCTTCCTCCCCTGCAATTTAATTATGACATTTATCTCTTTGGTTTGAGGGAGATTTCATATGCTTATACTCTGCTTATAATGTTATAAACGGGATTTCAGCAAGGGCAGGCTGCTGTTTTATCAGGGACCAGCTCAAAGAGATCTGCAGGAGTAGAGAGGAGAAAAGCTCAACCTTCTATCAGACACCAGAATCTGCTCTCCTGACTCACGTTGAGTAGCACTTTACTCTGTAACTAATTTCAGTGAGGCCTTCCAAGTACAAAGGGGGTAGAATCAGGCTCGTTGTGCATGTATGTGTGTGAGGGGGGGTTGGATATCCCTCCACTTTTGAGAAGGAAGGAGGGAAGCTGAATCTGGCCAGTCCTCTCCCTCTTCTCTCTCCTGTGTTCTAACATGAGTACAGAGGCCTGGGTGCTAGTGAGGAAGAAACCATGAGGCCACACACAGCTGTATTCAGAGCAAAAGAGCTCTGGGTTGAGTGTCTGGATCGTGTGTGTATTCAAAGCCAATATATAATTATGGTTTCCTCAGAAATGAATCTGCTGTAGGATGGTGAGCTCACTCAGACCACAGTATACCAGTGACTAATATTCATTATGGTAGGAAATTTCCACTTCTTCAGAATCAATCTCTTAGCAATAAGTAATGCTGTAAGGAGAAACTTATTGTTGGATGCTACATTTTATCATGGCCACGTTCCAGCTTGGGTAATTACATTCTGCCTGTCATACCTGCATTGAAGTTGACATTATAAACTTGCTATTCTAAATTATTAGGGTTGCAGTGCACGGTTGTGTATCTGTTGCATGCATCCCACAGGTGGCTGCACTTCAGCTTCTCAGAATGGTTCCAACAGTTATGGCTGTCCAGTCAGTTGATAAAACACTTTGGAATTCATTTGGATAAAAGTTGTTGCATAAATGGAAGCTCTTTATCCACTTTAATGATTTCACCTGGCCTGGCACAAATAATAGTGAGAACAGCATAGGTTCATTCCTGCTTCTTAATATGCTTGGGCCTACACTATTAAAAGCTGTTAGCTAATGACCTAAACTCAGCAAAGAGATTGTTTAAGGAACTGGAGAACACTTAAGAACATCTATCATACATTCTAATAAATCTATTCACTTCTTACACTTGGCCAAAATTGCCTATGAAAGGCTTGCTAATTATCAGTGATATTTATGCTGAAACAGACATTCTCTCTCACTGTCCTCTCATTCCTTTGTACTTGATCCTGCAATGAAATCATAATTCTGATGCCAAGGAAGAATGGTCTTGTTTTTCAGGCACAAGGCTGGGATTCAGAGGGTCTTGTTCCTTTCTCAGACATCCTGCTTTTGGATGTCTTTCTAAAATTATGTGCTCTAGTTCAGCTACAAGTTGTTGGGCATAATGCAGTAATGACTGGCCTGTCTCTGGTCTGTGCTATGCAGGAGGTCAGACCACATGATCAAAATGGTCCCTCTGGCCTTAAAATCTATTAATCGAAAGTGCCCATTAGTATAGCATCTATATTTGGTGATTTTGGAGCTGTCCAGGCTAGAAGAGATACTGCTCATATCTCCAACTCCTTCTGTTTTAGGAGAAAATCCAAACAAAAAACATGCAACTACTCAAACAATTACTATGCTTCACTGCTCAAGCTCTCTGGTTTGGGTCCCCTCAGTTCCCCTTTCTCTGTTTTTGTGCTGTTATGTAACTAGATTAGAGACACTTTAGAGCAGATACCTGGCCTTCCTAATGTTTTTTAAAGTGCTTAACTCACTGTGGATCTATCCAAATATTCTCTTTGCACCTTAGCAGGCCTGGCTGCATGGAATGCCTTGTCTCTGGCCCTCCAGGAGGGGGTGGGGGGTCAAACTTAACCTTATGCAATCAGGGCTTTAAAATATATATTTTTTATATTGAAGGACATTCAATGTCTGGTGTTCTATTGGTATAATTTTATTTGTTTATTTTTATGTTTAAATGAACTTTTGATTTGTTTTATTGCCGTCTTTATGTAAAGTGCCAAGAATTCCATGACAGATAGGGGCTTAGTAGATAAAATTTATTATTAGGGTTGTTTCTGTGGCTGCTCCTTATGATGTCATAAACACAGGGCTATGGCTTTGTCTTCATGAGAAGAGCCAGGAAGAACTTTCTGGGCTTGGATTCCAACACATGTTCGATACCTTTGGTAGCTGGCCGTGGGAGTAGACAGAACTATGTGGAAAGCTCATTGCCTTTTTGGTATAACAACATCTCTTGTTTTACATGACTATTCCTAGGTGAAAAATCCCACCTGTCAACAAAATGTTTGAGACTCACAAATGTATCTCTGCTGTTAGAAACAAGATGTATTTTTAGCTATTTAAGGATTAGATGAGTGTTTAACTTGTCTAATGAGTTTTGCTTTTTAAATATGAGATGTTTGGATAGAAGTGCAAACTTTCAGGCTCTGCTTCACAAGTTGTTGGCTGTTTACATGAACCATCAGTTCATAGCCTAAAAAAAGCATTCTTCCTTAGCATTTGATATTAATGATTCGTACATGTTTGGAAAGTCACTCCAGCACTGAGAGAGTCCTCATACATTGCATCTTTTCAGAGTTTACTTGAAAAATAGAAGTTATGTCAGAAAGATCAAACATCTCTGTTTCCCTCTCCATGGAGTCACTATGAAAATATTTATAAGCACTCATACTTTTAAGAATTAATGTGCTACGTAAGGGTGGTTTGTCTTTAACCTTGTTGAAGCCGGGGCATCCAGGCTACCCAGAGCTGTCTACAATGTATCCATGTAAGGGTTTGTCCTTGCAGTTAAATGTTTGCTATATTGTGTGATTTACTTGAGTAAACAAAAAAGGGAAGAGCTTTAAATGCATTCAAAATATACTAGGAGAAATGTAATGGATGGCCTAGTTTAAGATTTGTTGTATATTCCATCAGAGAGAAACATTTTACATATCAGACAGATACATAGGAGTGCAGAGACCTAGTCTACAGGAAAAGTGCATTAAACCATTTATGTTGCCCCATGGGGCAGAAAAATTGTGCACAACTCTTCAGGATTGAGCATACTTAATCAGTCCAGTGTAATAATTAATACTGAACAAATCAACTTTGGTACTCTGGATGTCTTAATGTTTACATATTTTATTAAGTAATGTCAGAGGCAAACAAGACCATAAAATACGGCAAACAAGCAAGAGCAGTTTAAACAGTTATACAAATAAAACATAACTCTAATGGCATGTAGAAAGTGTAGGACTAAACTTACAGTAGACCAAAAACTAAAATGGGATCAGATTTAAGGGAGCCTTCTAATATACTCAAAAAACCCTCATTCCTGCAACATGCAGAAGTGTCTTCACAGTCATAGAATTCCTGACATGGGGGCGGGGTGTGGGGGGACTAAAATGTAGCTAGCAGGAATAATTTTGACAAATAACTGGAAGTCTTCTCCCTTCCCCAAAGTGGGAACAGCTGATTCCATGAGATCTTGACCATAGACTCATAGACTTTAAGGTCAGAAGGGACCATTATGATCATCTAGTCTGACCTCCTGTACAATGCAGGCCACAGAATCTCACCCACCCACTCCTGTAACAAACCCCTAACCTATGCCTGAGTTATTCAAGTCCTCAAATAGTGGTTTGAAGACCTCAAGCTGCAGAGAATCCTCCAGCAAGTGACTCATGCCCCATGTTGCAGAGGAAGGCAAAAAATA
>NC_133783.1:4661634-4777016 GCF_003597395.2 Chelonoidis abingdonii | reverse complement strand
TTAGCTTTTTTAACAGCCATATCACATTAGCGGCGGCTCGTAGTCATCCTGTGATCAACCAATACTCCGAGGTCCTTCTCCTCCTCTGTTACTTCCAACTGACGTGTCCCCAATTTATAACTAAAATTCTTGTTATTACTCCCTAAATGCATGACGTTGCACTTTTCACTATTAAATTTCATCCTCTTACTATTATTCCAGTTTACAAGGTCATCCAGATCTTCCTGTTTGATATCCCAGTCCTCCTCTCTGTTAGCAATACCTCCCGGCTTTGTGTCATCCCCCAACTTTATTAGCACATTCCTACTTTTTGTGCCAAGGTCAGTAATAAAAAGATTGGTCCCAAAACTGATCCCTGAATAACCTCCTTCCAGCCTGACAGTTCACCTTTCAGTATGACCCATTGTAGTCTCCCCTTTAAGCAGTTCCTTATCCACCTTTCAATGTTCATATTGATCCCCATCTCATCCAATTTAACTAATAATTCCCCATGTGGAACCAGATCAAATGCCTTACTGAAATCGAGGTAAATTAGATCCACTGTGTTTCCTTTATCTAAAAAATCTGTTACCTTCACAAAGTAGATCAGGTTGGTTTGGCACGATCTACCTTTTGTAAAACTATGTTGTATTTTGTCCCAATTACCATTGACCTCAATGTCCTTAACTACTTTCTCCTTCAAAATTTTTTCCAAGACCTTATCTACTACAGATGTCAAACTAACTGGCCTAAGAGCTGCAGGCACAGACACTGGGAACAGCATTTTTTTTTGACTTTCTCCACTTCTGCCTACTCCCCCTCTTGAAATTTTGGTTTGTGTGTACATCTGTGTAGCACTTAAACTCCTTCTGAGAGCCAGAACTCTGTGGGGAGTGTGTATCAGATCATCTCTGAAGACTCCTTGGGTGAAATTCTGGTTCTGTTGAAGTCAGTGCCAAATCTCCCATAGACTTCACTCTTGCTGTTCTCTTTTTTGTTCTGATTCTCCACTGCCTAGTACCTTACATAGTTATTTACATGGGTAAGGTGCTATCAAATCCGAGATTTCCACTCACTGGTATATTGGTGGTACCATTTCACATCCACTGCAAGGAGGTGTAAGTGACTACACATGGTACTACGTATTTCCTGTTGAATTACCAGGGGAATGGTAGCCTCTAGATTTTACACAACTGCCTAGTGGATCGGTGAGAATTTTAAAATCCTGCTCTGAAATTGCCTTGTTTAGCATGTATAATTATGAAGAAGTAAATTTCTCTGTAGTCATCCGAAGAGGCAAGATTTAAAAAAACCACTGCAGGTTGGATTTCAAAATGATTATATTAGTATAATATGTTCCCCTTTCATAACCTTTGCTTAAAGAGATTTGGGGAATCACTAGTTTATTTCTCTCTCCCCCTTTTTTGAACTGGATTGGAGTCCTTGTAAAATCCTTTCCATTCTCCTCACCCATCAGTGGAAATGCAGCACTTCGTTCACTTCAGTGATGCACTAGACATGCTATTGGCATTCCCAGAACTCAAAAGAAATGTTATTACAGAGTGAGATCTGGCATCTGGCAGGGCTTTGGAGCTGTGCTCCGGCTCTGCTCCAGTTTCAGGCAAAAACCTGCATCTCTGCTGCTCCGCGCTCCAGCTCCGGGCCCCACTCCAAAGCCCTGGCATCTGGTGCTATAAGTTGCATTACCATCTCTTTCAATTTTATTTCAAGACTCACAAATTTTGGTGTGTTTTCTTAATGCCCCAGCTGCTGGAGGCAAGTGATTAAGTAAAAAAATGTCAGCTGTGCACTTTTCAAAGAAGGAAATAATGTATGGAAGGAACTGTGAAGATGACAAGCTGGAGAAAGATATGAACCGGACATTCAATGCAAGCAGCTTGGAAAGAGGGGTAGAAGAGAGGGAGAAAAGAGTATGGGTGGGGGAGAAGGCATTGGGGAGCCATGCAGGGATTTTAAAAGTGGGATGAAGAAGTATGCACTTGTTGTGGAAAGTAAGAGTGACAAACAGTCTGAGGAATCTGAAGGAGGATGTGAAGTAGTCATAATGGTGGGAGAGGCAAATTGTTTTAGCATTTGATATAGATGACAAGGGTAAGGGAGACTTGAAATGGAGAGGGTGCAACAGTTGATCCAAAAGAGCTAGCAAGGCCCCTGGATTTTAGGGTCAATATTGGTGAGATTGCAGAGGAAGAAGTGATGAGGTGGCTAGAGTTTGGATAAAGGGGAGAGAGAGAGACAGGAATTGAACTGATGGAAGGGACGATGACTCTGTGAACAAGGATGGGAAAAGGAGAGAGTTTGGCTGCAAAGGTATAAAGGCCAGTTTTAGCCTTGCAGAGTTTACAAAGACAGTGGGACATCAGGGTGCATATACCCAAGAGATGGCTAAGCATGTAGGGAGGAGAGGTCAGAGCTAGAGCATAGATTTGGCAGTTGTTGCAATAGGAGAGATGGTAGTTAAAGCTGTGTCAGCAAAGGAGTGGGTGTTGTTGCCATAAGAAAGCATGTAAAGAAAGAAGAGGAGGGGACAGTGGGACAGGAGGGGCAGCAGCCCATGCTAAAAAGCCAAGGGAAAGGAGCCAGATTAAGAGGGAGGAAATGGGAAAGAACTACTGTCTGGGTCTCTTCCGACAAAGAACTAAAGTCCTTTGGCTCTGTCGGTGTTTGGACCCTTGTTTTGGTTTTTATACATCAGAGAAATATTGGTGCTTGCCTACAGCATTATTTGCTTATATATATGATATTTAAATGCCAGTTGTAGTTTACACTCTTTTGAGCTGATGCTGTTAGCTGCTTTTGTGCATGGAACTCCTGTAGATTTCAGTGGGAGCGCTGCATGTAGAGTTGCTATGAATTTGATTCCTGAGGTCAAGATACCATGCAGGATAGACTGTCCTATGTTACATGTAGGTAGGGTGACCAGACAGCAAATGTGAAAAATCGGGATGGAGTGGGGGGTAATAGGAGCCTATATAAGAAAAAGAACCAAAAATCAGGACTGTCCCTCAAAGATCGGGACATCTGGTCATCCTACATGTAGGGCATGATATTGCTTCTGCTGAAGAAGAGTCTCCTGTTGAGCAGAATCAGGCCCATAATGTTAGAACTTGCTCACTCAATAGAATTGTTCAATAAAATAAACCGGTCCAGAATTGTAAGCCTTAAATTCAGAAACATTACAACAACACTCTGAGCACTTGCCTGTAAATCCAGGAGAGCAGAGCTGGTATGTGCAAAGATAAAATGCAGGATATGTTGGTTTTTGCCTTTGCGCTTCATACAATAGCTGTTTCATGTCTTGACCTAGTTACTATGAGTAGCAAAATAAAAAGATATTAATGACCCAACACGGGAATATCTTGACAGTAACTAAATGAAGCCCTATTTAAACTATTCACTGGGTTCACCACAGGATACAAAATCTGTATCTTGCTTTAAAAGAATATCTGAATAAATGAATTTTGTTCATTGAAACTGGCAGTCAGAAAACAAATAGTTCTAGCCATTGCTTTATTTCCATATCCACAGAAAAAGGACACATCAAAATAGAGCAGAGTTTTAGTTTATAAACAATAGATTATTATTAGGACTACTCAGCTACTTTTGAATATTAACAAATGAGAATACCATTAAATCAGAGATTAATTTCATTAATGTTGTAACAGTAATAATAAGGAAGCATATTTTAAACATTTCAGCTGGGATTTCATCAGGTCTAGCAGGCTAAATAAGGTTGTGGACAGTCAGTGCTTGGATGGGAGACCTCCAAAGGAAGAGCAGCATTGGTATTCTGTGGGTGGCATTGTCCCCCCAGAGTCAGTACAGGACCAGGCGAGTGCCAGAACCTTGTGTGCTTGTAGGGGGAATTGTGTTTTTAGAGGTGCTATTATTAGGATCTGAAATGGAATGGAGGTTCTGATCACTAGTGACCATTTAAAAATCATGTGGCACTTCTTCACATGGCAAGTGGCGTGAGCTTCAGTGTTCCAAATTGGACGGTTATGATCTGCTTATCCAATCTTCTCCCTACCTCCTCATCTGCTTTTTTAATTTCTGTTGGGTACAGTATTTTTCTTAGCTTCCTGTTCTAAACTTTTTATAGTGTGTTGTGCTCTAAGACCCTGCTTCAGCCACATACTGAATCACATACTTTAAGTTCATGGTTAAGGCCCATTGAAACCAAAGGGACTTAAACATGTGTTTTAAATATTTTGCTGAATCAGGGCCTTGGACACATGCTGTGACACACCCCAGTGGCTTACATTTCCATGGTGGAAGAAATGATTTCTGTGTACTCTAGTCCCACAGCCCTTTACAAATTATATATAAAGTGCCATACTATGTTCCTTGCTTATGATTAAATCTGCATCTCTATGGCCTGGTCTACACTATGGGTTTATACTGAATTTACCAACGTTAAACCGAATTAACCCTGCACCCGTCCACACAACGAAGCGCTTTATATCGATATAAAGGGCTCTTAATACCGACATCTGTACTCTTTCCCGACGAGTGGAGTAGCTCTCAAATCGGTATTGCCATTTCGGAATAGGGTTAGTGTGGCCGCAATTCGATGGTATTGACTTCCGGGAGCTATCCCACAGTGCACCATTGTGACCGCTCTGGACAGCAATCTGGAGTTGGATGCACTGTTCAGGTAGCCAGGAAAAGCCCCATGAACTTTTGAATTTCATTTCCTGTTTGCCCAGCATGGAGAGCTGATCAGCACAGGTGACCACGCAGAGCTCATCAGCACAGGTAACTATACAGTCTGAGAATCAAAAAAGAGCTCCAGCATGGACTGCACGGGAGGTACTGGATCTGATCGCTATATGGGGAGAGGATTCTGTGCTAACAGAACTCCGTTCCAAAAGACGAAATGAGAAAAAATTTCCAAGGCCATGATGGAGAGAGGCCACAGCAGGGACTCAGTACAGTGCCGAGTGAAAGTAAAGGAGCTCAGACAAGGCTACCAGAAAACTAAAGAAGCAAACGCAAGGTCCGGGGCAGGCCACCACCATGCTGCTTCTACACTGAGCTCCATCGAATTCTAGGGGGGTCACCACCACTACCCACACCCGTCGTGGATTCCGAGGTTGGGGGTAATCTCACCTTGCCTGAGGATTCTGGAGCGGTGGAAGATGAGAGGAGGAAAGAGGAGAACGAGCTTGACAGAGAGCACACAGCACTCGACTACGTTTTCCCCAACAGCCAGGAGCTTTTCCAGCCCTGACAGAATACCCTCCCAGCTTCCAAGCCACTATCCCAGACAAATGAAGCCATGGGAAGCGACCTTCTGGTGAGTGTACCTTTTGTAAATATAAAAACATAGTTTAAAAAGCCAGCGTTTTTTAACGATTAATTTGCCCTGAGGACTTGGGATGCATTCGCAGCCAGTATAGTTACTGGAAAAGTCTGTTAACATGTCTGGGAATGGAGTGGAAATCCTCCAGGGACATCTCCATGAAGCTCTCCTGGAGGTACTCCAAAAGCCTTTGCAGAAGGTTTCTGGGCAGGGCAGCCTTATTCCATACGCCAGGTAGGACACTTGACCACGCCATGCATGTAGCAAGTAATCTGGTATCGTTGCATGAGAAAGCCTAGCTGCGTATGGTCCCAGAGTTTGCTGGCATTCAAGCAACATCCGTTCTTCATCTTGCTGTGTTATCTTCAGGAAAGTGATATCGTTCATGGTAAACTGGTGGAAATACGTGAATTTAATTAAGGGGACAGAGATGGTTGGGGTGTTTGGCTGTGGCTTAAAAGAAAATCCTTTCCTGCATATAGCCAAGCAGCGGGAGGAGGAGGGGTGGATTGGTGCTGAGCTTTTTCACGTTTGGCTAGCTGGGATCTTCCCTGCTACCAGCCACGCGGTGGCGGGGAGGGTGGCTAGGAGCGATCTTCCATGATACCAGCCACGCGGTGGGGGGAGGGGTAAAGCGGTCATCCCAGAGAATTGGATGGGGGCGGTTCTGGTGCTGCACATTAATAGGAAAGAAGCAGCACTCAATGGGCTTTGCTTGCTATTTGGGAAAGGAGGGTGCTGGATATAGGAAGGCTGCAGAAGCCAAAAGTCAATGGCTTACCATTGCCGCATGCAAGCCGAGTTCTGATGCCCGGGCCTGTATCTCTAACACCTATGATCTCTAACACCAAAGCCACAGGCATTCAATATTAAGATGCAAAATGCGACCTTGTAGTGAGATCACATGTACTATGTAAGGTGAATAGTGTTGTTCCGTGAAAGAGTATAACCATTGTTCTGTAAAATGTATCTTTTTAAATACTTCTCTCCCTTTTTTTCCTTCCTCCTGCAGCTGCAAATTTTTCAGGTCTCCCTCCTCTGTCCTGAAAGCTATCTCAGATAAGGTGGCAGAAAAAAAAGATGCGAGACGAAGTGTTCTCGGAAATCATGGAAGTGACCCGCAATGAAAGAGCTCATCTGAATGAGTGGAAGGACGTGGTATCAAAGTACAGGAAAGATGCCAGTGAACGTGAGGATAGGAGAGACACTCAAGATGAGAGGTGGCGGCAGGAAGATCAGAGGAGGCATGATGCAGCGCTGGGTCTGCTTCGTGATCAAACGGACATGCTTCGGCGTCTGGTGGAGCTTCAGGAACGGCAGCAGGATCACAGAGTGCTGCTGCAGCCCCTATATATCCATCCTCCCCCTCACCATGTTCCTTAGCCTTCTCACCCACCAGACAGCTAAGAATACATGGGGGGAGGCTCCGTGCACCCGCCCATTCCATGCCAGTGAACAACCCAACCAAAAGATTGTCATTCATTTGAAATTTTTTTAGTGGCCTTTTCCTTCCCTTCTATCCTCCTCCCAAACCCCACCCAGGCTACCTTGTCAGTTCTCTCCCTCTTTTTATAATTAATAAAGAATACATGGTTTTTAAACGAGAGTGACTTTATTTCCTTAGGAAGCAAACAGTAATCGGGGGGGGGGGTGGCTTACGGAGAATGAGTCAATCGGGGGGGGCTCATCAAGGAGAAACAAACACAACAGTCATACTGTACCCTTGCTGCAGCCGTTTAAAAAGAGTAGTGTTCCTGAAGACGCAAGCATCATGAACCCTTCCTGGCCATCCCACGTGGATGTTGGTGAGACGTCCCTTGTGATCCACAAGTGCTTGCAACACCGTGGGAAAGTACCCCTTGCGGTTTATGTACTGGGTGCCCTTGTGCTTTGGTGCCAAGATAGGGATATGGGTTCCATCTATCGCCCCACCACAGTTAGGGAATCCCGTTGCAGCAGAGCCATCCACTATGACCTGCACATTTCCCAGAGTCACAAGCTTTCTGTAGGCAGCAGCTTTAATGATTGCTTTGGCTACTTCATCACAGCCCGCCCCACAGTAGATTTTCCCACTCCAACTTGATTCCCGACTGACCGAATAGCTGTCTGGTGTTGCAAGCTTCCAGAAGACTAACGCCACTCGCTTCTCAACTGTGAGTGCTGCTCTCACATCTTGTATCTGGCGTTTCAGGGTCAAGGGGACGAGCAAGTCAACAAGTTCCATGAAAGTGCCCTTAGCATGTGAAAGTTCTGCAGGCCCATGGAATCGTCCACACCACTGTAAGTCCGCAACACTATGCGGTCCACAGTCTGGTGCTTGTTTCCGGGCCCAAAATCGGCGGTTCCATGGCTAGAACGTGCCCCCATTACCCGGAATGATCTCCAAAGCGCAGCAGGGGTCTGGAGTTTTGAGAGAATTCTGTGTCCATGCATCTTATCAGCTCTTGTCGCCGTGCCTAACTGTAGCCACCTCCTCCTCCTCGCCTGGTTTTGCACATAGTTCCTGGTTCAGCATAGACTGCACGATAATTGCGCGAAGTGGTTACAACATACATGACTACTATCTTGAGCTGAGCACGAGGTCCATGCTTGCTGTGTTATGGTGTCTGCACCCAAGTTCACACCAGGAAAAAAGGTGCAAAATGGTTGTTGCTACTTGGCACGGAGGGAGGTGAGGCTGTACCCAGAAACCACCCGCGACACAGTTTTTGCCCATCAGGCCTCTGGATTCAACCCAATCAGGGGCGGGGAGACTGCGGGAACTATCGGATAGCTATGGAATAGCTACCCACCAGTGCAACGCTCGCAAGAAATCGACATAGCCTTGGTACATGACGCACACCGCCGAATTAATGTGCTTAGTTTGGCCGCGTGCACTCGACTTTATACAATCTGTTTTAATAAAAAGGTTTCTGTAAAATCGGAATAATCCCGTACTGTAGGCATACCCTGTGTGTCAGTAGGAAGCTGTGCTTAGCTTTCATAATTACACTTTGATTTGAACCTTTTAACCGTTCAAAAATATTTTCAGGCTTTCTATTAGGAAGATCCTTTTAGACCTGCTTGCTTCCCCACACATACTGAGTCTCCCATCCTCAAAGGTCTTACCACATGATAAATCTATAGGAGGGAGGGCTGTGTCAAACTTATTGGACCCAGAAACTCTTCTTTAAGTGCCAGGCAGTGTGGGTCACTTAAAGAGGCTCCTTGTTCACTTTACAGTCGACCCAAGGAGCTCAAAACACACGGCCTGAACTAATGGTCAGCCTTATGGGTCCTCTGAGTAAGACTATTTTAATAACAGAAATCCCTGTGAAAATGTTTTACACTTCATATGCTCAGCTTTTCATCCTAACTATAACAAACATTCTGTCTCAACCAAATATTATTTTTTTCCTGCTCATCAGACAACCAATCCCTGACAGTAAAATTCGGTTATTTAGGCTCCTATGCATTTTCTTCTAATCAAGTTACAGGCTGACAAAGTGGGATTTTTCTTTCACTCATAATGGAAAAATTTGCTATATATTCAGTTGACAACTTGCTGAAGTTAAAATGAATGGGCACAGACTGTTGAATCACCAAGTACTCCACCAAAAGACTATGACTGCATAAAAGGGTGTGTGCTAGTGAGTTACCAGTTACTCCACCAAAAGACTGTGTTGTGATGTTTAACTTTTCTGGAATAATGTGAACTGAATATTGATGGCCAGAGATTTAACTGGTGTAAATTGATTGAAGTCGATAGATTTACAGCAACTTAGGATCTGGTCCAATGTTTTTAACTTTGGTTGAACTGCTCTGTCTAGGTACAGTGAAATATTCTTGCAATTTCAGGTTACTCTTCAGTTCCTAACACTGTTGTGTAGTGTTCCAATGCAGTTGTTCAATATTGGCCATATTCCACCCCAGAGATGCTGAATTTCAGGGTGGATGAAATGATAATATAGTTGAAAGTTTTTATAAAGTAATTTGGATCCCTTGGCATGAAAAGTGCTATAGAAATGCAAGATATTGTTTTGTTTTCCGTTCTTTTTAGGCAGCAGCCAATTTTTCAGTTTCACCCAACCTAAGAAAAATTGCTATAGGAATACAGACTGGCATTTTAGCAAAGGCTTCTCTTAAATGTGATGAATCAGAATGATGTATTTACGGGAACTAAAAGTAGTATGTTTAGAGACAGTGGCAATCCTAGACCCTGCAGGAACCACCTTGGCAACTAGGGGCGGTGAGTTGAATGGGCCTGTGGTGCCTGGGCTTTAGCAAATTCAGGGCCTCAGGGAACAAGCATCACCAGTGTTCAGGGCCAGGACTCTCCCCTGGCCCTGCCTGCCACCCATGTGCCTCCCCTGGAATGTCCTCCAGCCCCACCTGCTGCCCCCGCATGCCTTCCCTGAGCGTCTCTGCCTGCCTTGAGCAGTGGTCAGCTACCCCCTGCAGCTCCACACTATGCTCCCTCACTGGCCAAGGGAGCGGCGCTGGGGGAAGGCTGAGGCGGCTGCTGGTCCTGTGGAGGGAGAAGGCACATAGCAGCCCCCCACTGCGGCAGGTGACTCCAAGTGGGAAGAGGCTTATCCTGGCTGGACCTTCTGAGCAGCAGCCTGGGGGGGCTTGGGTGAGTGCGATGCTGGAGGGGGTGGGAGGGGAGTCCTCCTCTCTGGCCCTCCATCTCAGTCCCAGGGCAGCCTGCCTGCTGCACCCCAAACTCCTCATCCCTGGCCCAGCCCCATGCCCCTCACGCCCTCCTGCACCCCAACCTTCTGTCCCAGCCTAGAGCCCAAACCCAGCACATAAACTCCCTCCCAGAGTCTGCACCCCAAACTCCCTCCACACCCAAGCTCCCTCCCAGAGCCGTAGGCAGGTGGAGGTGGGGGGGAGGAAGAGGGCAGAACTTGGACCTGTTCTGGGCACTACCAAAAATTATACAAACCTGCCATCCCTGTTCACAACTGGTACTAACTAGCTACATTTTTGATAGTCTCAGCAGACAGTCCAGGGCTTGAATGGGCATGAACTCTATCTTCATCTTGAGAAGATGGTCTCTCCAGGTCCAGGGTGTGTTATGTTCATGGCAAGCAAACAGAATTTAGATAAAAACATAAAGTACTGTTGCTGAAAGGTCGCAATATAACACTACTTTATTTCTTTAAACTTCAGAATGATAACCCAAAACCAGAGAGAGACAAAGCAGGCTGCTTCCTGAGGCAGAGAGAGGCAGAATTCAGCCCACCATTTTCTAGGCTGGATGTTTCTAGTCTGATCAAATGCTTTCCAATAGAGGTCCCTAGGCTGTAGACAGGACCAGGAAAACCCCACAGAATTTAAAATGAGGACAATCTCCACAGTTTTCAGTACACCACAGGGTAGGGTACATTGATAGCTAAGAGTAGGGGAAGTCCGTAATATCGCTGGCTTTGCCAAACCTGTTCTGTGGAGAGAGGAAACATCAGCAGCTTGTCAGTCTGGCACATTTTGTCACTAATTCTAATTAATACCTTACAAAATAAAAATGGATTTTTTATAAATTGCAACCATTGTGATGATACATGCTGTAAACTGCAATTTAAATTTAGTAGCTAAAGTAGCTGTTATAAACAGTGATTCAAAGCAATTCACTTAATTACCTGTCAGCACAGACTGTACAGCCAGAATTAGATAGTAAAATTTAAAAAAGCTGTGCTATGCAAATAATCAAACATCCTTCCAATCATTTCAGAAAACTGATATTTAACACTTTCCTTAAGCCTATACATTTACCCTCTGTTCATGTTGAAAACTTTGCAGAGCAATTATGGAAGGCTTATGAAGGGATTAGGGCAGAGACTGACTGGAGGCCAGTAGTGATGTGTACAAAGTAAATGGGCCAAATTTAGTGGGGATGTGTGAGAGAGTTTTGCTTAGACTCCACTTATCAGTGTATAAGCTTCCCCTTTTAGACTGTCTTATCAGGAAGAATAATGTTACAGTATGGGGTGGCCTACTTTAACTTTTGCCAACTGTTGTGATTTTTATCACGAGTATCATCGCAAGTACACAATGTTTGGTATTTTTCTTAAAGCTACTACTCCTGGAGTCCAGTGAATATGTGAGAAACTTAGTTTTTTAAGTTAAGTTACTAGCTCTTATGGTTGTAGAGAAAAGCTTGAAAACATAAAACATAAAGGCTCAAACCCTCGATGACACAATTTATTATTGTGAAATCTTGTAATTTTTTTAGCCAATTTTTCATGATTGTTTTGGTCCTGACTAATGATTTTTGAATGTTTGTGGTTGGCAAGCTGGCAATAATGCTATCTCCTGTTAGTTGCTTTCTTTCCTATACTCCTCTCTGCCGGCTTCAGGATGGGTGTTACACCAGTTTATACTCTGTCCAGGAATTGTCATTGAATTAACAGAAAAGCAATTCTGGGTGTAAATCTGAGAGCCAAATGCACCAGGACTCTACTGGGATGTGCTGAGATGAAGCGTCCATCCCTCCCCACTCCAGCTCTCATACTGACTAGTAAGAGTTTCTTTTTTGTTTGCAGTCTTACTTCATCCCCCTTCCCTCTTGCCCCAGCAAGCAGCAGAAGGTGCATTAGTGTGGAAGGGACATAGATACTCAATTTCCTTCCCAAATCTGCACCCTTCTTCATGAGCCTCCCTCTCACTGTCCTCAAAGGAACAGAAAAAGGGATCTCACTAACTAATCCAAGAGCCCAATGGGAAGGGCTAAGACAGCACCTGACAAAGGGAGATTTCCCAGGCCCCAGCAGTAGGGCAGACTGAGGGAGTCAAGGAGTGGAGAATTCCACCTGCCAACCCAGTAGTTGATGCATGCCCCACAGAGAACCTAATGAGAGAAGTTGTGGTGGGAAGGACATATGGAGACTCACTGAACCTTCCCTCCAGCTCTATTGAGAGAAGCAGCCAAGAGGAAGAGGAACAGGAAAGGTGAAGAGGTAGTTAGCAATTCTCAATCTCCTCTTCCGCCCCACCAGGCTCAGCAAACTCCTGCTTTACAACAGATGCTGAATTCTGGTACTGATTTCTCCCCACCTCCATTTCAACCTCAGCTACAATTCCTTTAGACTCAGTGAGGCAAACAAAAAGTGGATATGTAAGGTAAGATTTACGCTGTAGGAAGTGTGTGTATGGAAGGCTAGAAGGAATCTAGGTTGGTGTGATCTGCATGGTGAAGTGGATTAGAAGAAGGTGCTACTTACACTAAATTAGACTCCCTCTCAACTCATTTAAATGCCTTTTGAATCTGGGCCGTGTTCGTTATCAGCCTTAGATGCATCACCGTCCTATGCAAAAATGGGTTTCGTGCTCCTTACACAACTCCCCCAAACCCCATATTTGTTTGCCCCTTCTTTCCATTCCACATAAAAGCTTCCTAACTGTGTCATTTCCTCCTAGTCATCTAAGCTGGATATCTTTAGTTCCCAGAGATATTGCAGAAATCTTTGCACTGTCTTCGAGTACCATACAGCGCACTGGATTTTTGAGTACATCTGAGAGACATAAAGACATTTGCTGCACACAAATGAGCACGGGGTGGCAATACCTCTTAAAGAGTGGGAGAGCTGAAGTTGGATGTCTGGATATAGGTGCTCTCTTAACGAGTGGCCACAATGACGATGGACCCTGTCCCTCAGGGGAGCATTCCTGTAGCATGTTAAATGGACAGAATGAGCTAGCTACCTTTTAACGTGAAAAGAGTCTCCTCTGATACAGTAATGATGACAATTGCTGGGTTTTTCTCTATGGAGGGAGATAGTCTTGGACATCTGAAACTTTAAGTATGTCCATTAACCAAAGCTAAATTCCTAGTGGTCCTCCTCTGGGGCTCTGTATGCCATCCATACCCATAGAGAGGAATTCATGAGGAAAAGTGATATTACAATAAATTACAAATGTATCTCATGATGAGAAAATTAAATAGTCCCAGCAAAACAAAACAAAAAACTTCCAAACTCTGAACATTAAATATGTTTATTTTTAGCCTAAGTGCTATATAGCAAGGCAAAATTCAGCACAATAACTGTCCTAATTTGGTAAGCTGTTTGGTGAATAAGAAAAAGTGGGCTAGGTCTGGCCTGTGCCTGTTATTTCTAGGGCCAGAATTAGGGTTACCAGATAGCAACTGTGAAAAAACGGGACGGGGGTGGGGGGTAATAGGCACCTATATGAAAAAGTCCCCTAAAACCGGACTGTCCCTTTAAAAACGGGACATCTGGTCACCCTAGCCAGAATGACCCTGTAACGGGAAGGGTAATGAACTCCGTGTCAGGTAGGAGGGAGCACCTTGCTTTGCTCTCAAAGACTGATGTCCTGGAGTGGTGGGAGAATTCCCATGGCACTGGATCAATAGGGGAGAAGGAATGCTGTAGGGTTTCCTCTGTGGTGCCACATCCTCCGCAATCCCATTTTTTTTGTAGAGGAGGGCAAGAGGTGGTGATAAGTGGTTTGTGTTACATACAAAGAATTCTGACAATCAGGCTAATCCCAAGGGACTGTGTGGTAGATTACCATAGCCTACCTCACAGCATGAAAGGCTTTCAGCTGCTCTTGTTTTTAAATGAGAGCTGTCATGAGTGTTTATGTACAAGGCTATGAGAGATACAGTTGTGGGAAAGGAAGAAGATGTACACAGAAGGGGTGCCGAATCTTGGGAAAAAATTATGGTGCACATGCTACCTCTCCTCTTTCTCTACCATAAATGACACCTATATCTTCATAATATAGTTGTTTCTCTCACATGCACACCCATTTACCACCACCAAACAAGGCTCTGTGCTGATATATTTATTATTTGGATGAAAGCCTCCTTCAGCCTGGGAGAAACCTGTTTCTGTTCCTACAAATTAATGCTCCCAGCTCCTTCAGCACCTGTGGTCTTCTGTAAACTGATTCCAGTTTCAGACATTAAGCTAAAAAGAATTAGCAGAGAGCTTCTGGATCTTGTCACATCTGGCAAGTGGATTACGATTTAGGACGCATTGACCTTTCCTTTCTCTCTCGATGCCCATGTGTATCAAAAGGAGGGGGTGGAGGAATGGCAGAATGAGATGAATATATTTCCTTAAGGTGATTCTTCAAGTACTGAGCTTTTGAACAAGCTGTTCTTAATGCTTGAGTAGTGACCCTTAAATAATTACTTTTAGATAAAGATAGAGATGCTTAGTTTATTAAAATAATGTGTGTGGGCATCCCTTTTTTAAAAAAACAGAAAGGGGTCTTATTAGCATTTTTTCTTTCCTCTGGTTCTCTTCTGCCCATCCTCACCCCAGTAAAGGATTTTGCTTTTCTTTTGCACTAAATATAGGATAGAGATGGTAAGTTGTCATAAAATCTTTTTTGGCACGAAAGTCTATCTTTTGTTTCTTGTCCCACTTTCCAGTAAACACACACAAATACTAACCAAGCCTTTAAAAAAAAATACTGGAAAAGCCTTTTCCAGTCAGTAGCACAGTAAATCTCCAGCACTGCATTTTGTAATAAAGCATGAGTTACTAAATGCTTTTGTCTTGATACAACCTTCTCTCGCAGTGGTTTCTGAGTGCCTTAATGGTGTGTAAATTTGGGGGTGGGTGGGAAATATCCTCTTAATACAATTTCTATTGGAGAGGCAAATAATGGGAACAAAAGGGGTAAGAGCCGTTTGTCTAAAACTCCACTAGGGAGGCTTTCGATGGAGCCTTAATCTTGTTTTAAAAAATATCTGCACAAGTAATTTGCAGCAATTTGGGGTTGCAGTGAAAAGATTATCTGGCCTGATCCTGTGCCCCTTGAAGTCAATAGTGAAGCTTCTGTGAATTCAGTGGTGCAGTGTCTGGCCCATAATGAGCAGTTGCAGAGTTCAAAGAAAAACTGCAGTTACAGAAATTGAAGTATATTCCTAAAATACACATACCAGAGATCAAATGGGCACCTGTTTTAAAGATGCTAAAAGAAAAAGGGTAATAATGGCATGTGCTTTCAGTAACCTTTGCCACATGGTCGTCAGGCTT
The DNA here is from genome assembly GCF_003597395.2 of Chelonoidis abingdonii. NCBI lineage: Eukaryota > Metazoa > Chordata > Testudines > Testudinidae > Chelonoidis > Chelonoidis abingdonii. Next base: position 4,761,716 of record NC_133783.1, on the reverse strand, counting down.
TGATTCCACATAGAATAGTTCTGTGCAAATTTGAGTTGTTGTGCTGAGTCCGCAAAGGAATGCTCTTGTTTCCCTTCCTTTCGTGGTCCTTGACATAGGTGCCAAATTGACAGATAAGGAGACTAGAAACCCAAATCCACTGAGAGAGCCAATTAGTGCCGGTTGTGCTAGTCATGTGGACACATGTCCATATGGGGACCACAGCAAAACTATCAATTCATTTCACATACACCACGAGGCAGCAGATAAAGTTCATCATTCACTGGGGCTAGATTGGAACTGATGATTTACTTATTCCCTGGCATGTGAATCTTTGTAACGCTGGACTTCTTTTTGTAAAATATAAATGATGGAGGAGACCAGGTGGATTCTTTGAATTTTAAAACAAAACAAAACAAACTGGTTTAAAAGCTTAAACTTAAATGTAGAAAAAAGAATTCAAACCTTGCTATCACTAAGTTGTTATGACATTGTTTTGAAGTGCCTAAGCTCCATCAGAGTTGGATTTTTTTTTTCTTTTCTACCAGCCATGTTCAGTTTTCCTGCTTTTAACCCTGGTAGTTTAATTTAGCTTTATTCAAAGTGTAGCAGTACTAATTATATCTCTGCTATTCTAGTTTAGAATGATATGAATAGGATGCTTGGCACTGGTGCAATTGCCATCCTCACCCCACTGCAGTTCAAGCTGGGGAGCAGGTGGTTTTTTATTAACCCTAATTATTTTTGGATTCCTAACTAGTAGTGAGAATTGGAGGTACCCAGATTTTATTGGAGGTTCTGGGGCTAATGTGTATTGAAACAGGAGTTAAGACCTTTCATTGGGGTCTGTTCTCCTCTACGTAGGCACTAGGGGATGTTCTCCTCTCCCTAGGGGAGTTTGTAGTTGCAGGATATCTTCTCCCCTTGGTGTTGCAGAGCACAGGGTCGCTTCTCTCTCTTGTGAGAGCACAGATGTGGGGATGAGTCTGTTGTCCCTTGGATGCCCTTGTACGACTGTGTTTGACACTAGTTGAAGGGTGAGAAGTGCCCCTTGTCTGTTACATGGTTGCATTCCTCAGAGTGCTGGTTGGCCTTGTGTTTAAAGCACTGGAGTGAAACTCAAGAGATCTGCGCTTTGCTACAAGACTTCTTGTGTGATCTTAGGAAAGTCAATCTCTCTGTGCCTCAGTTCACATTTGTAAAATGGGGATAATAGAACTTTACAAGGGTGTTAAGAGGTTACATTGTTAAAGTTCATGAGGTGCTCCGATACCATGGTGATGAGGGGTGGGGTGGGTGATACTAGTTCCAGTAGTGGGGGTACCTAGTTCGAGTTGTTCTGAAGCTTGTATTTATGAATTTAGGAGGAAGTTAAAAGATAACACGTGTCTGGCTCATTGCACTGGTGGTGGTGATGGTGACGGGGAATCCAGTCCGTTTCTCCCTCCACTGTGGCAACAAAGATTGCTTGCAGAAATACTTACCCTAAATAACCCTCCAGCATGTGATTTCTCATCAACATAATAATAAACATTAGCATAACATTTATAAATAGACTATACAGAATGAATGATCAGTGGCTTTACTTAAAAGAACACCTAAACTCAAACCCTGTTATTTCACTGCTAAACCTATATCTTTGATGTGGGATTTGCTTTCGTTAAGAGGGTTGAGGAACAGCAGAATGTATCATGTAACTGCAGGATTCACTCAAAAGATGCGCATTTGCTGATCATATGTTGTGTGTTCTGAGCATTAAAAAGTTGGCTAGCTGGGTTACATGCACTTGCTCCATATCTGTTGCAGTGTAAATTATGTGCTGCAGGTCCTATCCCTGCTGTCGTGTGCATGGCAATGAAGGAAAGTGAGCAAGTTACTGGCAGCCTAGTAGACAAAAGTGAAAGACAGCCAGCCAAAAACAAAAGTTACACCCATTTAATGCCACCATGAGCATGGGTATATGGAAAACAGCATGCACAGGTTGCTTGTGAACTGTGCACTGGGTAAGGAAAAATTAGTATGTACATCCAAAATGGAGTCATGATAAGAATGTGTGTGGTCCTCTCCAAAATCAGCATATAATGTAAGTAAGAAGCAAGCAACTTAAAGCTGCTCTAGGCAATTATAAATTGCTCCTTTTCCCCTTCTCACTTGTGACTGGAAACATTTTGAGGCTGTGGTAGAAGGGCACTGCTTCTGGAATGAAGGAACACTGCATATTTGGAGCTTAGGTCAGTGTCAGGTTGTGAGTGAATGGGACAGGGTTAGTGCACACATGGTGTAAGCCAACATTGCCATAGAACCGTCGATGATGGGCATGTATGCAGTTGGATTTGGTCCAGCTCTGTCACATCCGAATTGATCAAGAGAGGAGGATTGCTAATGGACTGTCATGCCCATCCAGTTCCATTGTGTTATGAGAGTTAAAACCTCCATCACAATAATTGGTGTTTACTATAAGAGCACTTCCTTGGAATAACTACCTGCCAATCAGAGACATCACTGATAGTCATTCTCTTCTCTGCTTAGAATCAATCTAGAATCTTAATCAGGTTATAAATCCACTATATAATGTGTGGGAGGAAAAAGAGGTACACAGCTATTGGCCAGATATTCCATAATGATAAAATTATGATCAGAGAACTCACAGGGAATAGTAATATACCAGGGTGGGCTTATTTTCAACTAACGCATTATATAACAACATCAGAATTATCTGAAGGATATTGTCTAAAAATCCACCCAGCTTTCATCCAGCTGGAGCCCTAACACAGTAGCAGCACCTGCGTCACCTAGAGCTAGCAATGGGTGACAGTTCCCACTACAAGAATACTTTTTATTCAGTCCTATTCCCTCATCTTCTTTTTCAAGCCACACCCTCCTGCAACCCAGTCAGCAGGGGATGGATAGCCAGCTATAATGTCAAATAGCATGTGGAAGGCTAATTTTCAGGAGACTTTTAATGAGTCCAGAAGAACTAATTATGGCAAAGGCCACCTCAGAGATTATGCCATTATGTATGGTATTATACATCATTACTGGTGGAGCTAGGAGATAAGATTACCTTTATGGAAAATGGGGAAAAAGGATCTAGAAACAGATATCACTTTGGCAATGGGAAGCATCTGGAGGAAGGCCAAAACTGTTAGTTTTGTAATCATTATGGAAAACTATTATAATCTGCTTTTATCAATGGTAACTCTCTCCATTTGAGCTCAGGATATTATATTAAAATGGAATCATAAAAGCTGGAGAGGATGTGGAGGAATAAGGACCTTTCTGCATATATAGTGGGAATGATTTGGAGGAAAGTAACGACTAGAATTTTCAAGATAACTACAGGGAAGTTGTCCACAGAACCCATACTAGTTCTGCTAGGTTAGAGTCCAAAGGAAGTTATTGCCTTTGAGAAGGAACGATTGATAACACAATCATTACAGTTTGCCAGATGTTTGATAGCTCCATTTTTGAAAAGGACATGTCCCCCCTAACATGATGGAATAAAATTTTCAATCAGAAAAATGGCACACAACCTTATATCGGAATCAGTTAGACCTGTAATGGATGGTTACCATTTTAGAACTTTGAACATTACAAACACACAGATAACAGTATGGTGATTGACCAAACACAAATGGTCCTTTCAAAGGTAACAAATACATCTAAACAGCTGATGCTTTGCCATACTGAGAGTGTTGGGAGAGTACTTTGTCTTTTTAAAAGGATTAGAAAAATCCTATTGACTCAGGACAAATTAAAACCTAGGCTGGATAAGTGAAATGTTATAGTTTATTGCCTGTTGGCTGCAGACCAGCAATGACATGGTGCCTCTGACCTGAGGCTGAGAATTAAAACAATGCAAATTGTATGTTTTTTTGTAAATGATTTTGAATAGCAAAAGAAATGGTATCTCTCGTTCCTATCTGACTCCAGTGTCAAGCAGCTGAACCCCATACTGAACTCTGGGAAGTGTTTCTAGGTAATGCATATAGGTACTAAAATATATATATATTATGATAACTCTATTTTCTTGTTATGCACAAACTCAGACTTTAGATCTTTTTAGGTGACCAGTCCAAGGAAAACCAAGAAAATGTTACCAGGCTGGCAAACGAACAGCATTTGTACAAAGATTTGAAGGAATAAAAACATATAATCAGATACTCATATAAGTGCTTTAACAATAGTGACAGCACTATATATCTGCCTTAATGTTTTATGTAGAACCTGTCTGTGTGCTATCTCTGCTGTGCAAAATTAAAAATAACAGGAACAAAAAGTTGCTAATTAACCTTAGTTCTTCAGAGGTAGAGGAACATGACATATGTTGACTTCTTTTGGGTATCGTTCACTACAAATCTGCAATAACTGGACACATGCAAGGAGAGTCAATAGTGAATATGCATTTGAGCCTGGTGATGGTCAACATTCATCCTAGTTTTTAAAGAAATAGCCCCCTCCTCCTCACCAACCCCTTAATCCAATAACCAAAAATATTTAATTACAATGGTGTGCTTCAGAGTGTGTTCTTGCCAGTTTCGGCACCCTGCTTACTCTCTGTAAAGGAGCTGGCAGGAAGAGCAGAGCAAACAGCCCACGGTGTATGTGCACATATCAAATCAAAGATAGAATTGGTAGTCACCTGGAATGAAGAGCTGGTTTTCCAACATTGTGCCAGCCCTTGTTTTGGCCAGGCTCATAGATTTTATGTTTTGGGGGATGCAATGTTGTTGAGAGCTGTTAATAGTTGCTGGGTCCAAAGGATGACTGCATTACAATGGTCGGTGAAATAATTCCTTTGTGGGTGTCTCTCTCTCTAATCTCCCTGTGGTATTAAATGTGTAGGGTTATGTGTAAAAGTGGGTTAGGATCCTTTAGGATGAAAGGTACCTATAAATGTAAAGTCCTAGCCTTTTAAAACTCTTCCTATCCTGCACGGAGAGAGTTTCTTCTTTTTCTGGTTTTCAGTACTGTATAGTGGCACTCACCCTGCAGACAAGAAATCCTCTGCAGAGAGGTGGAACTTTTCTTTTAAAAAAAACTCCAGCACTGCAGAGAATTACGTTCTGTATTTAAATAGAAGTCATAGGTAGAGACACAAGGAAAGAATCTTAGAAGATTAAGGTTGGAAAAGACCTCACAAGGTCATCTAGTCCAACCCCCTGCTGTTGTAAAATGTGTTTTTGGGGTTGCAGGGTCCACTGGTACCAAATCCACATCTTGAAAGTAATTTTGTTTTCCTTGTAGATTTTGTCTTTTTCCATCTGCTCTCCACCACCCCTTGTGTTGTGAACTGAAATGAGCAACTGTCACCACGTATTTATTCTGTAGGGTCTTATTGTGCATTTTTGTTCATACACCAGCATTTTTTGCTGTCAGCCATCATAGGTCTGGAAATTCAGTAGGGCATTTTAAGGAAATAACCAGCTGCTTGCCAGAAAGGGAGTGAAGGGAGGGGGACACTTAACTTTGTGTTTCTGCAGGTGCTATGGAAATAGTGGCTATTCAAAAATATAAGCCTGTAATAACTCAAAAGACTGATTGATTGACTTCTTATGGTCTCAGCCACTGTGTAGGCATTTTGGACAGGGTGAGGAGGCAGTGTTTTTGCTTTTGGAAAGCTACTTGAGAGGAGCCGGTCCCAGCTCACTTCCTGATGCTAGGATCCTTCTCCTCTTTCTCAAACCTGCTTTCCTACTGTGCTCTTCTTTCCTCTGCTGCTGGTGCCACTTGTGTCTTTTCCCTCAGACCTGAGACCATCGGGGAGGAGGCAAGTCACTTTGGGTATCAGGGCAGGGAAGAACATGCATGGAGGCAGCAGTGAAGGAGATGAAAGGCAGGACTGGTGGTGAAGGTGAGGAGGTGGGCAGTGTGAGGGTATCATCCTATTGGGTAAGGGATGTTCTGGCATTTGGAGAGGAAGGATCTTAGTTTGGGGGAGCAGGAGGAAAAAGCAGAGTGAGGAGAGACTAGGAGTAGGGAGGGAAGCAGATAGCATTGGGTGGTTTATTAGCATTGGTTTTAAAAAAAGTCAATTGAAACATTTTCCTGTCAAAATATTTTTGTGGAAAATGTCCATTTTCACTGGCATTTGAGGAGTTTTCATTGAAGACAAAACAAAATTCAGATGTAAATATTTGGGGATTTAGTTGTTAAGAATACTTCAGGTTTTCTATTCAAACTTGAAAAGTGTGGATGAAAACAGTTTTGTTTTAATGGAAATTTCTCCAAGGGGGCAGGGAAGGAGAGTAGTTTCCCAACCATATCTATTATTTAGTGCTTTAAGACATTCCTCATAGCAGTACTCGTTAAATTACGCCATGCTGCAAAACAGAAATCTCCTCATTTTTCATATAACTAGTTGTTGTTTTTTTGGGAAGCTTTTGTTGTAAATAACCAGTCAAAAGATACTATGAGATCTTTGAAATGCCACCTCCCACTGCCTAGATAGAAAAGAGAAGGTTTTAATCTATTTCTAAATGTTGCCATTTCACTACAACCTCTGTAGAGACATAGCGATGTTTTCCTTTACTCTTCTAACCCAGCTGGGGAAATGCCCTCCCATTACTCATTTAATTAAATTGTTCCTATAAATTAATCAGGATTAATTGTGTTATATGTGCCAATAATTCCTCAAGGTACCATTAAATGCTGAATGGTTAAAATATTCTTATTTAGAAATCAATGGCAGAGATTACAAATTACCCACCAAGATGGATGTTGATGGCTGCAGTACAGCACTTTTGGTCAGATTAATTGCAAATAGTTACAATAAACCAGTGTTGTATTACTAATCTTGTTTACAGTGATGAGAGAATAGCATCCATGTTAGGGAGTTGACAATCTTGCTCAGGCTATTATACATCTTAGCATTCTGATTCTGAAGATCTCACGAGGTGAGTAAGTATCACATTCCTGCTTTGTAGAGGAGGAAGCTGAAGTTATTTTATCCAAGATCACAACAGCAAATCAATGTCAGTTGAGGTTAAAATGCAAATCTTCTGACTGTCAGCTGCAGGCCTTGTCCACTAGGTCTAGGCTAACAACGTACCTTGTTATATCTACTACATCGCTCGGGGGTGTGGAAAATCCACATTCATGAGCGATGTAGTGATGCTGACCTAACCCCTGTTATAGACAGCATTCTGTTGATGGGAGGGCTTCTCCTGTCAACATAGCTACTGCCTCTCAGGCAGGTACAGTACATAGGCTGAGGAGAGAAGCTCTTGGCGTAGATAGTATCTTCAATAAATGCTACAGCGATATAGCTGTGCCGCTGCAGTGCTGTAAGTGTAGACCCGCCTCGAGTTGGCTCTGCTATGCAACAGCCGTGATTTATTTTGCTGTCTGTACTTTGGCTTGTTTTGGGTCTTAAGGTCATATAAGGTAAAAATAAGCATGTAAGCAGTCACCTTATTCTTGTCTTTACCAGTTTTCCCTTTTAATAACTTGAGGAGCATACCAAATTGATGTGTGGTGGTGGGAGGAGAGTTACAGAGATGACATTAGTATTTAGTTTGGTAGTTACCTTTGTCTATTCCTGCCTCCCAATCTTACCTGGAGGACAAAAATCCTATATTTAAGAATATAGTATTTCTTATTACTTATGATATTTCAAATGTAAGCTTGATCAGAACAGAAACTGAAAATTAACATGGGGAGTCTGATTCTGATTTTGCTTACACGGGTTTGACACTGATCTAATTCTTTTGACTTCAGTGTGAATGCTCCTGATTTTATACCAATACAAGTAATCTCAGAATTCCATTTTACTGGAAATTTCTGCGTATGTGTCTTTGTTTCCTTTACTTATTTTTATTACTAACACATATAGATAAAAATAAAAAATGATTGGCCCAAGTTAGCCAGACTTCTAAAAACAGCAGAAAACATGACTATTGCCGCTTCATTAGGCATTAAAACATGAATTATAGCCAAGCTGTGCCCTCAGATGCACACACGTGGCTCACGTTGAAATCAGTGGGAGGCACATGAATATATCTGAGGCCAGAATTTGGCTCTCTGCCCAAGTTTTTAGTAGATCAGTGTGCAATAGGGGCTGGGTGCTAGTAGATCCATTCTTTATTTACAATAGATAAATACAATGAGAGAGTATTGTTTCATTCATGTGTTCTTACACAAAGCCTTTGAATAGTTGCAAATATACAGTACATACAGATTACTGAGCAGGCTTAAAAATAGACATATTAAAAGAAAGCGGGGCCTATGTTATAAAGGATTTCAGGATCTTTTAAAAGTGTTTTAAAACAACAGCATGAAAGCAGGATGGCAAGTTGTTTACACAGTTTGGCACTGGACTCCCACTCTATCAGTGTCACAAACAGTCACTTTCCTCCAGCAAGATAGATGCTGCCAACAGTAGGCTGCTCCAGAAATGCCAATTGTAACCAGAAACTTTCTTTTCAAGTTAGATTTCACGGCTTCCTCATGGTGAGAAGTGTTTCTCACCATGTGAACTTTTCAGATTGCTGGGCTGAGCAGAATGACTGGCATTTAACTGTAAGGTGAAATTGACTTAACTGATCTTTGAACAAGAGAGACCTATTCATATCAAATGATTTAAGAATGCTGGGGTATATTTTCCAGTCACTGCACATCTGTAACTCCCCTTAATGCTATGCAGAGCTAGGTTCCCACCTCTAGGGGAGAATATAAACCTCTCTGTGTGGTTCAGACATAATCTGGTCAGAAGCTAAAGATTTTCTTTTCCATCCTGTATATTGAAAAGAAATGTTTCAGTTTTTCCTCCCCCCGCCCCGCAGTGCAGTGGATTTCATCATCCTTTCTCAAGCAACAAGGGACTGTCACAAATAGAGAGCTGCAATTAAGTCGGGGGGAGGGGGAATAGGAGAGGGGAGGAAAGGGGAAGAGGAGAAGCAGCACTATTTGCTGTTTTAGCATAGAATTCGGTCAATAACTATTCCTGAAATCAGATGGTGATCAGTAAATCAAGCCCCCAAATCCCTTACTGTTGTGTTGGATTGCCTCCTGTTCTTTCTTAGTACAGTTCCTATTTGGATGGGGCCTGTCCTGCATCCTGACAGCCAGACTTGCAAGGCACTAAAATTGCCTTGAATGACCTCTAGGAGGTGATGCAGCCTGCAACGGCATGACCATGTTAAGATCCAGTGTGGTGACGCTTCCTCAGGTGTGATGGCTGCATCATTACACTTCATGCTGCTGCAGCTCCTGCTGTATTACAACACAGTGATGCAGTGTCAGGAAGTGATACCATGCTAAATTAGTTGTACAAGACAGACTTATACAGGCCACCTACGCCCCGGACTGTGTCTCTGTGGTTGAGTGAAGAGGAACCCTGTGCAAGGACTTTAGTATCATTATGGGCTTCAACGAGAAACCGATTTAATCCTGAATGGCATGAGTCTTCCTAGTTCTTAATATCAGGAATTTTCCCACACATCTTAGTACTGGACACACCAATGCCCTAAAGATTAAAAATAGAAGTCACATCCTGAAGACTGTCTGTTCTGTTCATTCCCTCTGGGGAACCTGGCACTGGCCACTGTTGGAAGACAGGATCCTGGGCTAGATGGACCTTTGGTCTAACCCAGTAGGGCCATTCTTATGTCTGTCAGCAGCATGCATGATTTGTGTGCATGTCAGGGATGGTCTAGATAATACTTGAGTGCAGGGGTCTGGACTAGATGACCTCTTGAGGTCCCTTCCAGTTCTATGATTCTGTGTTTGGTGGCAACTGTTTTAATTCCAGGAGAATAAACCAGATAAGAACTATGACTTGACATTTTCCCATTATTTAAACATGTCCCTCCTCATTTATTTTTATTCTTTTGTTGCTCCCAGTATGATTCAGCAATTTAATTTAGGTTTGATAGCACATCTGTCTGTGGAGCTGGTGGCCTAGCAGTCAGCTTCTCTGTAGCGGAACACTGGCAGACTCTGCTGTTTGACTTCTGGGGAGATGCCCTCCAACATTCCTGCTGTGCTAGGATCCAGAAAATCCCTATACTATCTATTCCCCTTCCGTAGTATTCCCCTTCTGTATTATTCTGTTGGCAAAGTGTCTTGGGAATCAAACCACCTGCAGTCATGTTAATTCCCTTACCCCAACCATTCTTTAATTCAACCACAAATAAATAGCAAACAGGCATTTATCTTAGGTCTCTCATTGGTGGTTTCATCAAATCTGGCTCAGTATGCTGAACAGAGGTTGCATACCTGCTAAACAGCAGGGGTGCATTTATTTATTTATTTATTTATTATTTTTCACTAGAAGCTTCATCAGTTCAAGGATTTAATACAGTACACTTTCCTTGTAGGGTTATTTAAAAAATATATCTATTTCAGTATAGAGCCAAAGAATGTAATTCTGTTCTTAGGAATTTAACCTGTCACCGAATGGGCAGTAAATATGTTTGCATCCGTCAGTCTGTTCCTTGATAGAATTTACCATTCCTACCCTACCCCAGAACTCATCTTCAAATGTGGGACTGTTGACTATAATCACATTTTACTGTTCCAGGGTCTCCATTGCCTGGTACAGAATTCTTGACTTAGGTCATGCACATGGAGGTGAGATGAACGTATAGATTGGAATTATATTCAAGTTCTTACATATTTATGACTTTAAAGTTAAGTCATGACCCTGCTAAAGTCAATGGGAATTTTGCCAGTGATTTTGACTGGACCAGATTTGGTCCTTAATATGACTGTGCAAAAGGTAACACCAAGAATAAATTATTCTTAACACTTTTTCTTGATTTTAGCAACCTTAGTAGAAAAGTGGGAAATAACCTGGAAAGTGTGTGAACCTATACATATGTATGTAAACAGCATATAAAATCTTGTCTGATTTATTAATAAGCTTTGAAGTGCTAATATCTTTTGTTTATTCTTAGCCAAGAATCTCCATGGGCTTTGCAACCATATCACACTCCTTTTACACTCACTTCTTACTGGCGTGGAATACAATTGTATGTCAACAGTGTATCTCAACACTATACTAAAGTTTGTGGTGAGGAAGTGGTGAAGAATATCATCTTCAATTGAAACTTCATTGGGAATGTAGCCGGGTGGAATCGAACTATCCATATTGAAGTTTGGCCAGGCTAGTTGCAAGGACATTAACATTTTTAACAAAATATATTAACATGATATTTTGTGGGACTAATTACACCTTAGATTTTTAAAACTGAAATTATTTTAAAAATCTGTATTTTAAAAGTATTTTTGAAATTCTTCTATACAATTTCACTTTCAGGTTCTCATGCAGTAGCATACCACGTCAGCATTCCTTAGCAGAGGAAGAGGTTTTTTTTAATGCAAAAATTTCCCTTGGAATATTTTTTTTAAAAGGCATGAAAATATTTGTTGTTGTTAGGTTTTGTATATATTTGTTCTTATACAGAACCTGCAATTTGTCCAACCCCGTGCTCAACTGAGCAGGAAGTGTTTCTTGGACATTTCTGCTCTCATGAAAAGTGTTATGGAAACTTTAATAACCAAACCGTCTGATCTGCATCTTTGCTGATAGCAATGCTCCCTTTATGCTTGCAAGGGGAGGAGTGTCACCTACTGAATCTGTAACAATCTCAAAGTCTCTGATGCAAGCACCAATCCAACCCAAACCACTTCTCCTAAGAACAAGATGATATAACTGCAGGTCGTGTTTTTGTCTTCCTCCAAAGAATCAAATTTTGGGCTGTGCCTGGAAGCAAGATCTAGAACAGGAATTCTAAAGAAAGATACATGGTGAATTGCATGAAACTAAAAGCAACCAATTACCAAAATTGAAAGTAGGATATTGAGAACTATGCTTAAATTATTGTTGAGTGTCTGAAAGATTAGATTATCAGGCAAATGATTAATAAGAACAAGGGTCAGAATTTTATATCTCCATCTGGTACTTGACAGGATAACACATACATGGCTTTCCTCCCCCACTCACCGCTACGTAGGCTACATTTTATCATATCTGTACTAACAAAATGTGATTAAATAATTTTTAAACCAGATGTTGCTGTTCCTAATTATTTGATTTATTCATGTTTCCACCTCTATCGACTTTAAATTTAGACCCCACTTACTTACATGTTGACTTTACTTGTTTCTGAAGCAAAAACCAAAACAACTAGAATTCCCCAATTTCCAATGGGAATGTTTTGCATCCGAAGTTGATATGTGAGAATTTAAACCACCAGCATAAAACGTAACTGTTCCTGATATCATGCTCATTATATTACAGGAGTCACCAAATAATTTACATTCAGAGATGGCATTGGATGTGTTAGAGTCTAACAGTGACTTCAGTTTATGAATGTACATCATTTCTGATCAAACTGAACCTCATAAAATTGTAGCCTTGTAGTGGCTTTTCCACTTTCTGTCCCATTGATATTTTACCTCCAACCAGAAAAATCCATCATCTATGATAATTAGGAGAATTCAGACTTCCCCTAGTCAATACTCTAGGGATCTGCCTATAACACAGTGTATCATTCAAAAGAGTATGTACGTTGTCATTTTCATGGTTATTTGGTCACTGTCTGTGGCTTATAACCCTTTTAATTTGTCTAAGCTCAATAAAATATAACTATTAAAGCATTCTGTCTCCTGCTAGCTGTAGAATAGTTTCCTTTGAGTAGTCTGCATGCTGAGCAGTTGTTAAATGAAGTGATTTAATACCATGGAGTATTGTCCACAATTACATTTATGTCCTCAGAGTTGGTTTAAACTCAGGTATACTGTTTGCTTTAAATGGAGATGTTTATAAAGTACAGCCGGGGAGGAATTCATGCAAAAGTCTACACTACCATATGATTTTTCAGTCTGCACAGAGAACATGGCTCATAGCAGAAGCCCTTACTTCTGGTGGTTATGTAATAAGATATGTTAATTAGTAGTGATTCCATTTCCATTACTTCCTTGGTGAATCCCATCATACTGTAAAGTCCAAAGTTGCTAATGTGGCTTCAGGATCCCAGGCTGAAAAATCACACAGTTCAGCCAATTGTCCATATACACAGTGCACTGGCTTGGGATTCAGCAAGTCTATAATCTCCCTGGATCATGGACCAGCAATCTAAAAGGAAAGCTACTTCCTGGAGTGAATTTGCTGCTATTGATTAATGAATGCCCCACACTTTGTAAGCTGTGTGCACATATGTACATGTTTTCTGTCTTCAGTTCATGGTGAAAGATGGTATTCATTCAGTAATTGAGACTTTTTTCCTGCTGCTTTTTTTTATGTTTTGTTTCTATTAAGTGCTTATGCAAGGCAATACCCTGACAGCACAGATGATTGAAGGACACTGTCCACCAAACAAGTATAACAGTGGCAAATCAAATTTCCCCATGTGACTCTGTCAATTTGCCTCAACCTTTGTCCAGAGGGATCACTTCTGTCAGCATGAGAGAAGAGTGAAGTCTCCATACTCATTCAGCCTCTTTTCTGAGGCCATCAGTTAGTTAGTTCTAATATTAAGGTAGACACCAGCTCTCCAGCAACTAGACTATCGGGTCGTTTCACATAGGTCAGTGGGATGGTAACAAACTTTGACGTCTGTCATCCCGCATTTTGTGGGATGTTCCCTGTTTTAGTCCCAAAGTTATTTCCATTCCAGACAAATTGGGCATCCCCCCACCTTTATTGTTGAAAACTTACATCTCACATGAAGAATTGTGGTTAAGGAAAGCATTATTTAAACCAAAGCCTTTTAAGTTCCATACATGAATCATTTGTATGTGTCCCTGATTTTGAGGGTCATTGTCGTACATTGTGTCTCACATTTGGGTTACAGAAGGCTGAGAGGTTCAGTGGGCCAGATTCAGGCTAGTGCTTATTGGAAACATTTCATGTTGTGGAATTCAGACCAGGGTTACAGAGAAGACTTCAAATCTCTTGGCCAGTCCAGCCCTCCCTTGTGTGTGTTTATAACACTTGATGCTATAAGGAGGTAGTTTTTGTATTCCATGCATGTGTTTATTAGATGTGCCCTTAGGACTTAGAGTGTTCAAAATGGGTTTATAAGATGCTGCTGACAAAGCTATTCCCAATATCGTGAATCTACCCAATCTTCCCTGCTTGTAATGGAAATATTGCTTTCAGAAAGCAAAAACTACTGCGGATGAAATTACAGTACTAAAACTTCATTTCAGGTACATAATTCCCAGACATAAAATACCACACTTTCAGAAGTATGCCTGCATTTTTGCAAGCAATGCACGCTAAAGACTAATGCATACAACCCCTGAATTTTGTGTGCGTAAATGTATGTGTAAGCTTGTGTTATTGTTTGTACAGTACACTCTTGTATGCATACTTTAAGACCTGGCCTGCCATCTACAGGAGTTGTTACTTCAGATAGTGACTGTAAGAAACAAGGTAGTGCCCCTGATAGTTAATTGCAAAATTACCAGCCTGCCACTGGGTTGGTAATGATTCCTCCTTTTTAAAAGACTCTGATAACATGTTGTAGCAATGAATAAACCTTCTGAAATAGAAATTCCACAGATGGGCTAGGTCTGTATGTATGTAATGTACAGTATGTGTAATGCACCATTTCTTCCATTTGAAGGAATCTTCTAGTCAAAAAAGGATTTCCTTAGATAGGAGTTATATACCCACTCATTCACTTCAGTATGATGTCCTTACAGATTTAATAATAGGACATATTTTGCGCTTGTGCCCAGTTACATTTATACAAATTCCAGGAAGAGAATTAAAATCCATAATTGTCCAATATATCTACTCTAAAGAACAGGATTTTCATCCTTTAGGAAAATAATTAGAAAGCTAAATTTATAAGAATTAAAGATCTTATTTATCTGACATTTGCGTGTTGATAATTAGTGTAAAATTTCCTGCAGATTTGGATGATTCTGTTTGAGCAGGAAAAGAAGTAAAGGAAAGAAACATTTTTGTGTCCCCCTCTCAAAAAAGCCAAGTCAAGGATATTCCTATTTAACAATAGATAAAACACAAATGTCATGCTAAATCTCCAAATTTAAGTAGATATGCAATGCACTTTCAAACTTGAAGTTCATCCACAATTGCTTTATGTGTGTATTTCCACTAGAAGGCCAAGCAACAGCTTTCTGGTTTAGCCCCAAACCTTCCAGGTCATGTTTTGATTCTGGATCTGCCATGTGTGGTGATCCTTGTAATGCAGTGGATAAAATGCCAGTAATTACTAAATGACAGTCATTGAGTTTTTTCTGTGCTCCTGTTAGTTTTCTGTTTCATTTGAAATCTCTCTCTCTCTCCCCCACTCCCCCTTCCCCACTCTGTCCTTAGCATAGAGCTGCTCCTTGCCAGTTTAAATTAGTGCAAAGGAGAGGCCTGGGCTCACAAAATGATGAAGAAGTGTAGCAGCTACAATTGGCTGGCAGTGAGCCTGCACATTCAACCCCAGTTTATAGATTATTGACTGGGCAGGAGTGCGGTGCAGCTTCTGTTCTTGGACTAGGCAGATAAACTAGAAAGGTAAGGCTATTTGATGTGGAATGCATGCTGAAAATACAGGCAAGTCTCATCTTACGCGGAGGTTCCGTTCCGCGGTTAGTGCGTAAAGCGAAAACCGCGTATAATGAAACACTCATTGAGTTGAATTGTGGGTGGAATCGCTCACACTACAGATGCAGTTTTTAAATTGTTGTTTTTTCTTTTATTTTTCCTGTTTTTGCCCACCACGCAAAGCTGAATTCGCACATATTAAATGCGCCTAAGATACAACTTGCCTGTAGGAAGTCTTGCTAGTAGGTCATGAGAAGTTAGACCAGCTTTTGTACTGTCTGTCCCAATGAGTTTATCTGCCCTGAAAACATACCTGGTTCATTTTATTAATTCTCTTAGAAGAGACCCTTGTAGATGAAGTATATAGTTTGCTTAAATTACTTCAGGTTGGTTCCTTATCAGCATTAACTAATGAGGATTTGGATACAGAAAGACTAAATTTGCTTGGAAGGATGAATTCGGATACAGATAACACCATCAAAATTGGTTCTAAATTGGTCAGACACTCCTAAACCTGATAATGGTGCCAAGGGGACAAACCTGAGAGTGATACGAGAAACAAGCAATGCACATGAAATTAAGGAAGAAGCTTTCAGATTGCAGATATTGTTTGCAACAGAAGCACAATGGCTCAAGGGTCTTCACCCACAGGGGTCTGTGACCTTCTCGGCCTGCCTTTTATCAAGCAAGTGCCCACCAGCGTCTTCCTGTTAGTGTAATATTTAAATCTTCAAGTGGAAATCTTTCAAAGCTCCTTTAGGGGATTTGGAATTAATGAGATGCAGGAGTCCAAATCTATTAGATGGCTTTGAAAATTTCAGATCTATATAATAAAAGAGCATTCTGCCTGGACTACTAGCTGCTGCTCTATGCCAGTCACATAATTATGATGGCTGGGGTTAGAACTGGTGACACTGGGACCCCCTGCCCTGGAGCATTTCCTTTCTCTGCTAATACCAGAACACATCTGCAGCTTCCTTCTGAACAAAGCTTTTTTTTTTTTCTTTCTCGTTTTCTTCTTCAAGGGTTTTGTGCTTGTGGCCGTTGGGGTTCTTTTTTGTTTCAAATAGGCCAGTTGCCTTTGCTTGTTATCATCTGGATTTCAGAAACTGTCAGGTGTGGGTTCCCATACATTAAAAAGTGTTGTTAATTATTATTTTTAGTGCAAGGAGGAGGGGGAGAGAAATTTCCTGAGTGGGAAAAATAATGTGAAGTAAATGAATTGCTACCTTTTCCTCCCCTCAAAATGTCAGGATATGTGCCAGGAAGAGACAAACTGTCCCTTCTCCTTTTGATTTCAGAGGTGAGAAGTTTGAGGGCTAGAACCTGTAATGAATGGGCATGCAGCACTTCCTCTGAAGTTCTGTGTACAGAGCAGCAGGAGCAGTAAGGTCCATTTGGAATTATTTGGAAGACAGCAGTTTAGGAGAGTATGTGGAGAATCAGGAGTGGCAAATATTAGAGTATGTGGGAGCCAAGGGTGGGAGTGCAGTTATATCAAACCCCACCAATATGATCACTATAAATCAAGGAAACCACCAGTTGTATCAGCCTTCTTTCACATGTCTCAACTCTAAGCTAACCAGTCAAAAAATATAATCATTTAGGCGGGCTATTAGTCACATCAAAAACAAAACAAAACAAAACAAACAAAAAACCAGGTTTCAGCAGGGCCGCCCAGAGGATTCAGGGAGCCTGGGGCAAAGCAATTTCAGGGGCCCCTTCCATAGAACTACAATTCTATAGTATTGAAAAAAAGTTTCAATACTATAGAATACTATATTCTCGTGGAGGCCCCTGTGGGGCCCAGAGCCTGGGGCAAATTGCCCCACTTGCCGTCTCCCCGGCTGCCCTGGGTTTCAGAGTAGCAGCCGTGTTAGTCTGTATCCGCAAAAAGAACAGGAGTGCTTGTGGCACCCTAGAGACTAACAAATTTATTTGAGCATAAGCCCATGAAAGTTTATGCACAAATAAATTTGTTAGTCTCTAAGGCAGGGCCAGTGCAAGGATGTTTTGCGCCCTAGGCAAAACTTCCACCTTGCGTCCTCCCCCCTCCCTGAGTCCTGCGGCAGCTCCCTGCCTCCCTTGCCCTGAGGCGCCCCCCCGCGGCAGCTCCCCACCCCAGCTCACCTTTGCTCCACCCCCTTCCCAAGCCCTGCGGCAGCTCCCCAACACCCCTCCTCCCTGAGGCGCCACCCCCATGGCAGCTTCCCTCCCTGGCCCAGGGAGCCATGCAGCAACTCCCCACCCCAGCTCACTCCTGCTCCGCCTCCTCCCCGAGCACGCTGTCGCTGCTTCTCTTCTCCCGCCTCCCAGGCTTGCCCCCTCGCCACTTGCTGCAGGAGGCTCCCCCCGCTCCCCCCTGCCCCAGCTCTCTTTGCCTAAATGCCAGTGATGACCAGGGTGGCTGAAGAAAATGCCGCCCCTCAAATCCTAGCACCCTAGGCAAGCACCTAGGTCGCCTAATAGGTTGTACCAGCCCTGCTCTAAGGTGCCACAAGTACTCCTGTTCTTTTTGAAAAAAACATGGGTTTGTCTTGGTTAAAAAATGCAAACATCATCATTTTTGTTTGAAAAACAGGTAAAGGCAGACACACAATAATTAAGCTGTTTGGGATGTGAAATTATTAAAAAAAAACCAGTTCCTTTATTTCACAATAAAATGGTTCAAAATTGTTTAGTTGTAATTTAATAAATAGTTTAAAGCAGTGTCTCTCAACCTTTCCAGACTACTGTACCCCTTTCAGGCGTCTGATTTGTGTTTCATACCCCAAGTTTCACCTCACTTAAAAACTACTTGCTTGCAAAATCAAATATAAAAATACAAAAATGTCACTCCACACTATTACTGAAAAAAATGCTTACTTTCTCATTTTTACCATATAGTTATTAAATAAATGTGACTATAAATATTGTACTTGTATATCAGTGTATAGTATATAACAGCAGTATAAAACAAGTCACTGTATGTAAGAAATTTTAGTTTTTACTGACATTGCCAGTGTTTTTATGTAGCCTGTTGTAAAAATAGGCAGATCTCTAGATGAGCTGATGTATCCCCTGGAAGACTTCTGTGTGCCCCCCCAGGGTACATGTACCCCTGGTTGAGTGTAAACAGCTGTACTCCATGGCACTGGAAAAAGTTGTGAAAAATCCTGCAGTTGTAGACAGTACTTGGCTGGCTTGGGTGACAAGATCATAAACGGGATTGTACTGTATGTTATGTTGGAATAACTCTGCTGAAATCAATGGATTTCTGATGACATAAACCCTGTGTCAGTGAGATCAGAATGAAACCCAAACATTTAATGGGGGAACAATGGTAAAATACTGGTAGCATAAAGTCACAGCTATTATCTGTCGAAGTCCTGCTTGTGACCAACGTAATTCTAGTTATCTAGATACCATGTGAAGGATGGTCAGACTTCCAGAAGCCTATCCAGCGGTCCTGCCATAGGAATTGCAGCCCCCTTTGACTCAGGGCTAGCCCTAAGCAAATACCCATGACTAGGTTTTGGGGTGGGAAGATCAAGTGGTGAGTTCCCTCACTGTCTGGACTGGGGTGTCGGATTGGCCCCAATGTATGTGTGATGTTGGCCCTAATGCAATATGTCTGTGCGGCCCACAGAGGCATTAATTGATCCTCTACTAACGCTTGCTAAGAGAGATCACCTTGGTGTCATTGGTGTTTCTGGAAGTGAAGGAGCAGGGTTCCAGCCCTAGTTCTGTGTGACTTACATAGAAATTGTTGGTAAATGGTTCTACCACCCTAGTCACAAATTGCTGAGTCTACGCAGGATAACTGGGTACAGAGGCTGGGAGAAATGTGAGTCTCCAAGTAGTTGTTTATCCTGAGGTGGTCTGTTTAGGCCAATATTCAACTATGATCATTTTGAAGAGTATAAGGTGGTTTATTTAGCTTCCAGGAGCAGTTTAAATAAATGGTTGTGTAATGTGACTTTGTGATTACAGAAGTGGTTCCGACATGTGGAAAGCAAAACAAACAAACAAATAAATAAATAAAATGCTTATACTGGCTTAATGCAGTTGGTCCCTCCAGGTCAGGGCTAAGGCATGTTATTGCCTTAGCTTGTGCTGCTACTATCTGTGCTGTACGTGTGAGGTGATGGCACCTTCCTGTATCTTCTGCAACACAGTGGTCTCCAGACCCCAGGAAAAAACACAGCCCCTGTTACGAAGAGCTCACAGTCTAATGAGACCGAGATGCAATCTTAGGACAACAATTCAAAACGGGTGAATATGAAGAAATCAATACTGCAGATACTAGTGTCAAAGTGAATCTGAAGAAGCGGATTTTAATGAAGGATGTGGGGAGTGTCTAAGTGCTTTTTGGCCAAGAAGTGCGATATTGTTTCAAGCACATGGGTGAACAGGAAAGAATTTATTCCTAACTTGTGAGTGAACTTCTGTTATCTATTTTGACCTCTCTCTCATCACTCCGATATATTCATGTGCCCATGTGTATATAGTTTCTACATGTGTTTAATGCTGATCGTCAGCAATTTAAATGGTTTTTGAGATTTTTGTAAGGTTAAATAGTTTGAGCAGCTGTGGGTCACTGTTAATGAGACTGTAGTAATGAAGACTTCTCTCCCCAGCTCTCTGCAAATTCATCCATGAAGTTTTAGTCTCATTTATCTTGTACTGCTTCCTGTTCTACAATTGCAGCTCTTTCCTTTCCAAACACAATTGTCTTGAATTATTTATCTTAACTTAAAAACATCCCTCCTGGGTGTAGGGCAGGGGAGAGAAACAGACTTAAGTACAAGTAACTAGGGTTTTAGTTTTTGCAGTGGTTGTTTCCCATATATATATATATAAGGTCTCTGGAATATTATCTGCGGAGATAAGATATGCTTTATGTATCATTGGCTCTTTGTTACACTGTCAGTCATAACACAGCAACTGACTTTTTAGCCTTGGAAGCTTGGTTGAATAATGATTAACTTTTTATACTCCCATATGGTTACCTTTTTGGTGTGTCTCAGATGCAAGGGGAGAAATCACTAATGGCTCTATGCTATTCTAATAAAGGTGGAGCAGGAGGAATGGTTTAAGTCCAGTTAAATGACCTAGTTGAGGCATGTACAGATCATAGGAAGGATAGACTAAAGGATAAAATTGCTAATTTGTTTTTTAAAGTTACAGAAGAGCTTTTGGCAGTAGTTTTTCTTCAGAGCTTCTGGAAATGCATCAATGAGATAAAAGATCAACTAGGAATGTCTCTAAATCTGCCCTGTTTAGATGTCCCTACCCCTAGGAGTCAGTCATTTATGAATAAGAGGAACTGCTTAGTGATACATGTTCAGAACAGGGCATGGGAGATAAATCCTGGCATTTATTCACAGGACTGAAATTTATTTGTTAGTGTACCTCCTTCCCACGTGCAATAGGGAATGTTTTGTTAACTATTTCACTGATGCTTCTATAAAACAAGTCTAGTTTCTGTGTAAGGTACCGCTAATTCACACACAAAGAGAACAATGATTTCAGAATGTGACAACTCAAAACTAAATGAGAGTGTTTTAGGGGAATCCTGGCCTTTAAACCTAAGTGAAACACTGTGACATCAGGCAAAGTTATTTGACCTCAGTGGGCCTTAGTTGAGCCAGCTAGAAAATTAAGAGTGGGGAGGAATTGTGAACTAGGAATTGTAAAATAGGAAATAGGTCAACTATTGGTAGGGCCATTTAGGGTGACCAGATGTCCCGATATTTACTTGTTTGTCCCGTGTCCTGACCAAACATTGGTCGGGACACGAATTGTCCTGATATTTTGCCCTCTGTCCCTCACTCCCCTCTGCCCCAACTCTACCCTTTCCCCACCCCTCCCTCCACATTGGATCCTTCCCCAAATCCCTGCCCTGGCCCTGCCGCCAGCCCTGTCTGCTCACTGCCCTACTGGATTCCTCCCCAAATCCCCACCCTAGCCCCGCCTCTTCCCCAAGCACGCCGCATTCTTCCTCCTCACCCCTCCCTCCCAGGCTTGCACTAATCAGCTGTATGGCGGTGCAAGTGCTGGAGGGAGGGGGAAAAAGCAGGATGCAGCAACCAGCTCAGGGGAGGTGGAGGCAGAGTGAAAGCGAGCTTGTGCAGGGGAGTGGGGTGTGGAGCTGCCGGTGGGTGCTCAGCCCCCACCAATTTTTCCTATGCTCCAGCGGCTCTTGTTCTTTTTTTTTGTTTGTTTGTTTTTTTTGGGGGGGGGGGTTTGCTTTTGTTTTTTTTCCATCCGCCGCTGGGTCTTGGATTTTTTTTGTTTTTTTTTTTTTTTTGGGGGGGGGGGTTTGCTTTTGTTTTTTTTCCATCCGCCGCTGGGTCTTGGATTTTTTTTGTTTTTTGTTGCTCTGCTGGAACACCCCCCACCCCCCGCCCTGATATTTCACGTCTCTCATCTGGTCACCGTAGGGCCATTTGAGATCTGTCTTGTATTAGTGTCTGTTTTTCATAGACTTTCTTGTTTCAATAAGTCATTTATGGAGGCAAAATTTTGCAAGGGCTTTTTTTCTACACTGCATTTCCACCATCCAAAAAGTAAAGTAGAGCTGTGAATATGTAGCTTCAAAATCAAAGAAGTACATACTGTGGAAAGAACAGATCTTGTGTAGTTTTGGCCTCATGAACAGTCGTTTTAAAGAGCCCTTGGGAAATGCGACAAATGAATAGAAATACTTCAGTAGCCTGTAGGTTATGGTATGGTCTATTGGATGGCATGGCAGATATTCAAGGTGTTTCATTTTATTATCCTCTCAGTCTTCACTGATTTGGTTCACATCATCTTGGGCATGTCATAATAACCAGATATGCTCTCTGACCACAGTGTGGACTGCACTACCACGAGCAGGAGAAATGGAAGCAGAGCTGTTTTTTTCTCTCAGAGCTATTGGTGAGTATGCGCGCAAATCCCATCTTGGCCTTATTTAGTTTCAGACAACTTGCAAAGTATGATAGAAACACTTGCAGAATTATGTCAGATCCATGACAATAAACTAAAAAGTTCTATTTTTTCTTTAAAGAACCCTTAAGCTAATCACAAAATAACTCAAGTCCTGAGGTCTTTTGCAAATGAGGAGAAAGCAGAACTGGAGCCAAGTTCATAATTTAGTGCAGGAGGAGTTTGTGATCTCCATTGTGATTAGGTTGCTCTGGTTCTGCATTCTATCAGGCAGTTCACATGACTTTGCAGTTCAGGTTGACCATCTAAGATGTATGTCTTTGGGTACTTTCAATGGGTTGGAACAGAGACTTGCTCATCTTCTGGTTGATTTGTAATTATGAACTATTTGGAGTCCTCCAAAAGGATATAAGAATATAAGCACTCCTATGACACAACTGACAGCTCTTGGGAAATTATCTCAGAGAGTTGGTTGGAGCAGAAGGTTTTGTATGTGCTCCATTCCTCACACCCACATGTACAGTTTTATTCATCTTGCCACCACTTCAACTGGGTGAAAAGCTAGGAATTTCTCTTCCTATATGCAACAGGTATGGCTGTATATTTTTGGTTGTTTGTTTAATGAATGGCTTACAAGGCTGAAAGGGGAAAATAGCTATCTATTTTGCTGAGATCGGAGCCTTTGACGTTCAAGTTCTCTCGCACATACTATGAAGACATTTGTGTTTGAATATTAGACATGGGTATGTGTCTATCTTGCTCAGATTAATTATTGAAGTATGAGGCAGACATTTTAATTGCTCTACTGTTTTTATTTTCTGGGCTTATTCTACCCTTTGCTACATGGATGTATTCTGCCATCTAAACCATCTTTTGGAACAGCTGCTGTGCAAAATAGTTCACCTGAGATTTTTTTTAATATACTCATACTCATCAATACATCCCTACACATCTTTTAAAGTTCAAGTGTATCATAGCATACCACAAAGAATTAAGTCTCATGATTCCTCGGTGAGGAAGGGATTAGGGTTAGCATCTCTCAACTCACTGCTAAGATAGGAGTTATAACTATACCCATTTACAGATTGACAAACTGAGGCACTAGAATGTAAGTGATCTGTGCAGTTCACATAAAGATTCTATAGCAAAATTAGAAAAAACCCAGAGAGTTGTGGCTCACAATCTTATTCTTTTGGTCATTAGGCCATATTTCAGAAAGCAGGTTTGACTACTCACTTTTCAGATTGCTTCTGAGCTGGACATGTGTTAATTCAATATATAGTTCTTAGAGTTCTTCTGAGGCTATTTTCATAGTCCCTGTGCCACAGAGTATGTTTGAAGAAAATAAATTGTAAATGGCATTAGACATTTCTTGCTGTACATCATCATTAAGACCAGGATTGTGCCTAAAACACTGGAACACCGGGTTTTTGATAGTGATCTTAGTGAGAAAGCAAGAAGTAGAAATTGCACAATAGAAAGACAATGTATCCAACATCAACATGTTTTTATAACGATTTTTATCTTTAGAACCGAACTTTATTGCTTTCTGAAGATAAACTCTCAGAGCATTTTGCTAAGATGTGCATTTCGTCAGATCCTGCCATAAAGTCCATAGATCCACCACCCCTATTTCTTGAATCCTATTAACAGCCACATGGTGGTGATTCCTACCCTGGGGCAAGAATCATACTGAAGTTGTCACCGATGTTACTGAAGAAGTGATTCAAAGGGCTAGAAATGTGCATGACCCTATTCTATCTAGGCTTTGTTTTAGAGTGAAGGCTGCAAGCATGCATGTAGTTTCCCATGGTGAAGCGCCTTTCTAAAAGGGCCAGATTAGCTAAACCTGGCTTAATGCACATATTCAGCCAATGGGCAGTCATCTGAATCACAGAAGCAGACAAAAACTGGAACCTCATGGGAGGGAGACTTTTGCTGGAAAGGGGACCTCCGGCCAGAGGAAGTTTAACATCAATTTGATTTTGATTTTTTTCTGCTAACTTTTGGTTGGGGTTATTGTTTTGTTTTGGTTTCTACTTCTTTATGAGGAAAACATTTTTTTTTCTCACCCTGACTGGTCTGGAGTGTCTTTGTTATAACCTAACTTAGCTTCTCCATTTCTTTGACAGTTCCCTTCTGAAGTGTAGCTGGAATAACTAGCTTCGTTCCATCTGTGAAGACAGTATGACTTGCTCCCAGGATTGCTCTGTAACTAACCAAAATGGAGCATTTGTAAGGTTTTTTTGGGTTAATTCTCATGAGCATTTGACTAGGAGGCCTCCAAGGATCTGAGGTATTGCAAGACTTAGTGTTAGTTACTCGGTTGAGGGCATTCTTCCTTCTGAGACAGTGCTGAACCCACACTCTACTATTGTACTTGAGGGCACTATATCAACAGAGAAGCAGACTTTCAGATGAAATGCAAAACTGAAATCTTGACCATTTGCACTCATTAAAGATCCCATGATGCTTTTCCCAAGAATGAGTGCATTGAGAGATCTCAGATCTATTCAAGAGAGTACCCTTTCTCTCAAGACGTAGTGTATCATCTCTTGGGGAAACAAAAGTTGTCTTAGAAACATGCTGAAAAGGAAAAATAAATTTAGCTCTAACTTTTCCTTTCCATATTATATCTCCAGGTGGCTTCAGCTGCTAACTGTAATCAATAACTATTTGCATTCTTGGGGTGGAAGCATGGGGGTAAGGAAGAGGCCAAAGACCTGAAGGTTTGTTAGAATGCTTGTGTGAGCTTTATTTTTTTCATTTTCTTTTAGTGCAGTTGCTGATCAGAAGTGGATGCAGAGGCCCGTCCTTGTAGGGAGATCAAAGTCCTCCTGTCTAAACCAGATATTTTTAAGTTAGTGTTAGACTCTGCAATCCGTGTCACTGACCCAGACTCATTCTTTCATTTTCCTTGTTTACAGATGATATTTAATGAAACAGCTTTGTCAGAAAATGAATGGTGAATAAACAGGATAGCTGTGACATTCAGGGGTTATAGTTCTTTTGAGCACCTTTACTAGTGGAGAGGCTGTTACTTCCTTACTTTAGCAGTCTCCTCTCCAGCACCAGAGAGTTTATTGTATTACTGGAAGACTTAGTTTCACTCCTGGGGACTTTCAGTTCAGCATCTGAGGTGGCACAAAGTTACTTACTTATGGATTGGAGTAGGTTTGAAACTGCCACCTCTATCGTATAAATAAGGATTATGAGCCAATTTCTCTCACCTTTAATCACATTGAATGGTAATTTACCCAAGTAGCCCCACTGGAATGGATGACTGCATTCAATGAGACTACTTGGATACTATTCAGTGTAAGTAAGGGAGGCAGAATCTGGCCTTATATGTACAAGAAATATCTGTATCCAATTCATACCAGCTAGAAGATGGTAGAAATGAAGCGCCTGGGTTAGTATCTTGCTAAACGTGTGCTGGGAAAAAATGAAACATTGAGTGGGCTGTATACAAAATAGAGATGCAAACGTCTGTGCTGTTGTATGTTAAAGGATTATGGTTCCAGTTGTAAGGGACTTTTTTCCTAGGCCTCTAAATGTATTCTGTTTCCTAATCTAGTGTCTGTCTACTGCCAGGGGAAAGTGCTTTCTTTGTGGTAAATAGTACTTTGTTTGACTTCACATTTTTTTCAGAGAGTCCCTCTACTCAGAAGAGTCTCCTTCTCTTAGAGAGACAACTGTGAAAATAAACCTGTTAGTGTGGAGAATTTCAGAGGCATTGCAGGAGGAATTGCCAGTGAATAATTCAATGGTAGTACCTTAGTGGACATTAATGTACATAAAATGCATCTTTTCTTCAGGAGTTCAATTAATTGCACTGTGAAGGCATAGTGAGGTGGATACCAGGAACATGATTTTGGAAGTGTCACCAACTCATTTCATTATTTTAACCTGCAGCTGTGGTCCAGCCTACTGTCCAGCCTTTGTAATATATATTTCTCAGTAATTCAGTATCAAGCATGCTGAAAATTACCAAAAATCAGTACTGAAAATAACATTTTTCACTGTAAAATCTTCCAGTTTTGCCCTAGAATAAGGACTCTCTCGCTTCCTTATAAAATATTGTGAGCAGGTGGGGGGAGTGGGGAAGAGGGAGACACTGACTGAAATTAAAGGACAGTACATTTAAAATCAATAAAAAGAAATGCTTCTTTACACTGCATGTATTGGATTTGTGAAATTCATTGTGATAGAAGGTCATCAAGGCAATCTGTAGAAGGACCACAGTTTGAATAGTTGGTAAGGGCATTTATAGCTATGGTATGATATGGGTAATTATAACTCAAACTACAGGAGGTGTGCATTTTGCCTGCAGGAGTCCAAAAAGAAGTTTTTCTTTTATGTTCAGCGTTATGCAGTTGGACTGAGGTATGATGTGGGTACTTCCATAGTATTTTTATTTCAGTAGTGCCTACAGACCCCAATCAGGGTTCAGGGTTCCACAATTTTAGGTGCTGTACAAACATATAGAAAAAGGCAATCCTCACCACTAAGAGCTTATAAAATAATTAAAAATGAAATGTAAAAGATGGCTGTAATGCAAGGGGTGGGGGCAGCCTTGGTAACAGTAATGGACTCTCACCTTTCTTTGAATCATTGAGTAACTGGCGACCAGTGGGGGCAGGATGGCAACACCAATGTTCTTCCTTGGAGGAGGATGCACCTGCGTTCACTGGGGCTGTGTCTTGACCTATCATTTGTCTCCTTTTCACTTGTTTCCTCAATAAGTGGCCCAACTGCACCTGAACAGTCTTGTCAAGAGAAGTGCAGATTTTTGTTTGTTGAAGGCTCTATGCATGCTGCTTCCTTAAGCCACCTGCAGGGAGAGGTTGGGTGAGGTTTGGGAACAATGACGTGTGTCTCCCTCAGCTTGGAGGCAGAACTCCTTTGCAACTGTCTCTGTCTCCTATCCTAAAATGATAACTCCTGAACTCTAAAGGGGCAAGGTGGGAGATCACCAGTAGAGCTGGAAAAACTCAGAACCTCCATTTCACAGGAAATGTTGATTTTTCCCTTTTTTTTTTTTTTTTTTTTTTTTTTTTTTTTTTTTGTTCTAAATCAGAAGGCAAACAAATATTTTGGAAAATTCTGAAAAAATTAATGTCAAAAGTTTTTTGTTTTGAAAAAATTTCAAAACTTTATTTCAACATGAAATGTTTCTATGGAATTTTATTTTGTTTTATGACTTTTTAATTTTATAATTGTTACATTATTTCATGTAATAGTAATGCATAATGACATGCCATATGATATTACTGCTGATGTGTCATATTATGACAATAATGGAAATATTCTGTTAATTTTTATTTTATTTTAAAATCATTCTGAGCAGCTATTATTTAGTTCTGATTGAAACATTTTATCTTATTTTCTAGAAAAATGATTCCAGACTTAACCCAAGGATATTGAACATAACTGCTCCGCTCATTTGTACACTGAGTGCTTATATTCCTTTCGTGTTCAAAGTGTTAGTGTCAAACTGTTTCACTGCCACTAACAGGAAACACTTTCATCTAGAAAATTAGATGTTTCAATCAGTACTAAGTAGCAGCTGCCCTTGATGATTTTTAAAATAAAGTGAAATATAAAATAAATTAATAGAATATTCAGACTAGTATATTATGTCATAATACATCATGTATGTCATATTATGACACGCAGCAGTAGAGGTGCATAATAGGATATGACTTGACGTGATGATGTCATTATGTACGGCTACTATGTCTGAAATAATGTAAAAGTGAAGAAAATAAATAAATTTTCAGAGGGCTCTCCATAGGGAGGGATATCAAGCAACCAAAATAAAAGATACTACTTTTATGCATAAAGGCACTTCTATGTTTAGAATTTAATTTCCCTGCTCTTATGGTTTGTCTTCAGGAAAGACAATTTGGAATAAGATATGCACAGTGGGGTTTAGGTCTCACCATAAAACATCTTAATTATCTTGAAGATTTAAAGACCTGCAAACCCCACAGCTGTCCCAGGTAACAATATTTTGACCACACACCTCATGTAAGTTCAGGTTTTTAGATCCACCAGAGTAATCTCATTACCTTGGAAAATGTGTCTCTGGGTACGTCTACACTGCACGATTATTTCGAAGTAGTTTAAACCGATATTACAAAACCGATGTTATAAAATCGGTTTTGCGCGTCCACAATGCGATCACAAAATCGATTGCTTGCGTCCATGGTCCAAGGCTACCATCGATTTCAGGGAGCGGTGCACTGTGGGTAGCTGTTCCTCAGCTATCCCATAGTTCCCACTTCCGTGTTGAGAGCACAGTGCCTGATGGGGCAAGAAAACATTGCCCCGGGTGGTGCTGGGTACAGCCTCACCCCTCCCTTTGTGAAGGCAGCAGACAACCCTTTGGCCCTTTTTCGCGGAGTGCATTGAGCAAACACGCCATAGCACAGCAATCATGGACCCTGAGATCACAAACGGTATCCTGACCGTTGTCTAAACACCTCGCGTACTCTCGTGCTGACTATACTGAACAATGAACTGCAAAGGCAGGAGGAGAGGAGGAGGCAGCTATTGCTGAGCGGCGAGGACAGCGATGACGAGATGGAGGCAGAATTCTCCATAACCGCTGGCCCAGCGTTTTGGAGCTACTGCTATTAACGGGGCATCTACTACCCATTGAACGCCGAATTTGGGCACGGGAAACAAGCACAGACTGGTGGGACCGCATTGTTTTGACGGTGTGGGACGATTCGCAGTGGCTGCGAAACTTTCGCATGCGTAAGAGCACTTTCTTAGAACTTTGTGACATGCTTTCCCCTGCCCTGAAACGCCGTAATACAAACATGAGAGCAGCCCTCACAGTGGAGAAGCGAGTGGCAATAGCCCTCTGGAAGCTTGCAACGCCAGAACAGCTACTCGGTCAGTCGGAAAATCAATTTGGAGTGGGCAAATCTACTGTGGGGCTGCAGTGATGCAAGTAGCCAAAGCAATCGTTAAGCTGCTGCTACGAAAGGTTGTGACTCTGGGAAACGTGCAGGTGATAGTGGATGGCTTGCTGCAATGGGTTTTCCGAGAACTGTGGTGGGGCCATAGATGGAACCCATATACCCTATCTTGGCCCAGAACACCAGGCACCCCAGTACGTGAACCGCAAGGGTACTTTTCAATGGTGCTGCAAGCACTGGTGGACCACAAGGGACAGTTTCACCCACATCCACGTGGGATGGCCAGGAAGGGTTCATGACGCTCGCGTCTTCAGGAGCACTAGTCTGTTTAAACGGCTACAGCAAGGGAATTACTTCCCAGACCAGAAAATAACCGTGGGAATGTTCAAAATGCCTATAGTTATCCTGGGGACCCCAGCCTACCCCTTGATGCCATGGCTCATGAAGCCATACACTGGCAGCCTGGACAGTGGTCAGGAGCTGTTCAACTACAGGCTGAGCACAGTGCGGATGGTGGTAGAATGTGCATTTGGCCGTTTAAAGGTCGCTGGCGATCATTACTTACTCGCTCAGACCTCAGCCAAACCAATGTCCCGCTTGCTATTGCTGCTTGCTGTGTGCTCCACAATCTTGTGAGACTAAGGGGGAGACATTTATGGCTGGGTGGGAGCTGAGGCAAATCACCTGGCCGCTGAGTACGAGCAGCCAGAGACCAGGGCGATTAGAAGAGCACACCTGGAGGCGCTGCGCATCAGAGAAGCCTTGAAAACGAGTTTCAGCACGGCCCAGGTACGGTGTGACTCTGTTTGCTTCCCCTTTGATGAACCCTCCGCACTTGATGGACTTATTCAGTGTAAAGCAACCCACCCTCCCCCTTTTCATTACAGGTTGGCGAAGGAAATAAATTCTGTATCGTTTAAAAAAATCCTTTATTATTCATAAAAAGTAATTATGCATCTGTTAAAAATCATGAGTTTTTTTCCTTACTAGATTTCCCTGTAAGCAACCCACCCTCCCCTTTCGATGTATTCTGTATTACAAAGGAACTATAAAAAAGGCAGAGAATTAGGAAAGGTGTCCCTGGCTGCTGTGCTTTGGAAGGAGGGGGAAGGAAAGGCTATTAAGCACATTGTAGCGTAATTACAGCCTTTTCCTTGAACTCTGCAGGGGTGTGGAGAGTAGGCGGGTGCAGAAAGCCTTCCCCACGCGTTCTTACACGTCTGGGTGAGGGAGATATGGGACGTGGCTTGCAGAGAGGTTATACAGGGGCTGCAGCGGCACTCTGCTACTGTGCTGCTCTTCCTGAAGATGCACCATGCGTTGGAGGATTTCAGTTGAGAACGCAGCAGATCCAGCGTTGCATCTCTCCAACGCTGGTTCTCTCCTTCCCCCCTCCCTTCCCCCCCGCTTCCTGCCTAAGCCCTCTCAGATCGTTCACTGGCATCTTTCCTGTACTTTGCTAACCACATCCTTCCAATCATTCTGTTTATCCCTCTCATTGCGTGTTACTTCAATAATTTCTGTGAACATTTCATCTCGCGTCTTCTTCTTCCTCCGCCGTATCACAGCACGCCCTCGTGATGGCATAGGGACTTCTGAGAAATGTGCAGCTGCATGGGGAAGGCAAACCAGGGTGATAAGTATGTGGAAAGATACCTTTTACAGAGCAATGATAGTACTCTTTCACATAGAACACTATCCACCTTACAGAGCACATGTGATCTCTATACAGGTCGCATTTTGTAGCGTTTTAAATATTCAGTGTCTGTGTGACTGGTGTGGCAACACACAGACGCAGGTACGGCCAACCGTACGTCCACGCGGCGATGTAAGTGAGGCTTTAAAATTTTTGACTTCTCCGCCGTTCATATACACAGTGATCTATATGATGCCTTGCTCCTGTTAAGAGGAACCTGCAAAGCCCAAACCCCCTCTTTCACATCCACCAACAGCGCATGGCTCCTATCATATACGATCGCTGCTAGTGATCACCCTACATCACCCCCGCAGCGCGTTGCTGGTAGCAGGGAAGAATCCTGCTTGCCAGACGCTGAAAACTCGTCGCTATCCGCCTCCTCCCATCCCCCCGCTCTGGCCAGTAGCAAAATCGCCATGTCTGCCCCCTATTTACATTCCTGATAGTTCTACAAGGTAACAATGGATGATATCTCTCTCCTGACAATAGCACCGCAGGAGGCAGATCGTTTGTTTATGCAATGCCTTCAGTGCAATGCCTTCAATGCCTGCAGTACCAAATGTCTTGCAAAATGCATGGCGTTGAAAAGTTACCTACTATGGGGGAACGGAGAAGGCTGTCTTGGCCAGAAATGTTCTCATATAGCATAAGGTTTTTGAGTTCCTCCACGATCGATTCATGGAGATTAATTGGAGGATTTCGCTCCATCCCCAGACATGTTAACGAAATTTTTCCTGTAACAGTAATGGCTGCGACTGCAGCAAAAGCCCTGGTGTCAATGCGATCTAAAAAAAACCGTCTTGTTTTAATCCGTGTTTGTACAGAATGAAGGGACACTTAACCGGAGGTCGCTTCATGGCTTTCACTGTCTGGGCTTCTCGCTTGGGAGCGCAGGGACTGTAATTCTTGGGTCTCAAAAAGATCCTGGCTGTTGGGGTTTACGGACTGCTGTGTGCTATCACCACGGTCATCTTCATCCTCAAATTCGTCTCCCATCTTCCCCCTCGGCTACATCCTCAGAAACACTTGATATTTCAATCCCAAAGTCTGAATCCACGGACAGGGGTGGGGCACTGGTAGCGCTGAACCCCAAATTGCATGTAGTTCAGCATAGAAGCGGCATGTTTTCGGCTTCAGAGCCTGACCTTCCGTTTGCTTCTCTGGCTTTCTGGTAACCCTGTCTAAGTTCCTTCAAACTTTCACTCGGCACTGAAGGGAGTCTCTGCTGTGCCCTTTATCAGCCATAGACTTTGAAATTCTTTCAAAAACTTTTTCATTTCGTCTTTTGGAACGCAGTGCTGTGAGCACTGAGTTCCTCACCCCAGATAGCGATCAGATCCAGAACCTCCTGTGTGGTCCAAGCTGGCGCTCTTCTTCGATTATCAGGAGACTGCATTGTTTACGAGTGCAAATGAGCTCTGTTGTGGTCACCTGTGTGTGTGCTGACCCTCACGGTGGACAATCAGGAAATGGAATTCAAAAGTTCGCGGGGATTCAGGCTTTTTCCTGTTTACCTGGCCATGCATCACAGTTTAGTGTCCGATGCTATCATAAGAGTGCCCCTGTGACAATGGTTCTGAAACCCAAATTGGGAGTGGCTCACTTGGGCAGAGTCAATCGCTCCCTTCTGGTTTCTAAAAATTGAGTATGTCCTGCCTGGACTGTCATAGCCACGACTGCCTGCCTCCAAGTGACCCCCCCCCCCGGTTTATGTCACGAATAAGTCTCTTTCTTATTCTTGTATTCCTCACAACTGCATGACAGAAATGGGGGTGGGCCCTGCCACGGTAGCTGCGGAGGGTTGGGAGAGAGGTGAAGCAATGGTTGCGGTTCTTGCCGGGGGAACCCCTGTTAACACACAGCCACTAGGAGTAGCTGCGCTCTTCTAATACACTTGACTCTTCCTTCAGAGAAGTAGCCGTGTTAGTCTGGATCTGTAAAAGCAGCAGAGAATCCTGTGGCACCTTATAGACTAACAGACGTCTGTTAGTCTATAAGGTGCCACAGGATTCTCTGCTCTTTGACTCTTCTTGTAGTCAGGACTGACTCATTTTTTAGACAGCATAAGGGAGGGATTGACTCAGTGGCCAGTGAGTCAATCCCAAGTTTGCTTTTGCGTTGCGCCCCCGGCTGATTTTAGCCAGGGGCACTCATGATAGCAGCGGACAGTTCAGAGAAGGAGAGATAACCGTCATGTCATTGCCAGTTTCTCCAGCAGTAGACGGTACAGAACGACTGGTAACCATCTCTGCTATCATTGCAAAAAGCAATTGAATGCTGGTGTGTAGCGCTCGAGTGTCGCCTCTGTCTCCACGGCATCTAGTACACAAATGGTGACGGGAAAAACAAAAAGCCGACGGTCTCTAGTGCTTGCCGGTTGCTATTGTTTTTTCTGCAAGGGCAATCCAGGAGAAAAATGTGCGAAAGGACTGTCTGCTGATGTTTTCCCGGAGCAAGGAATGACTGACGACATTTACCCAGAACCCCCGTGACCATTAACATTAGCATCAGGGGCCGGGGATCATGGAGGAACGGAAAGGGGGTGCTGAGGAACTTCCGCTATCCCACAGTACCCCTCAGCAGTCTCGTAAAACTATTTGCATTCTTGCTTTAGCGCCAGTGTCTGTAGCTTACAACACGGTGTCTTTTATGGTTCACGGAACAGCTATTCAGTTCCTTCCCCTACCCCAGCTCGAGCACGAAAATGACAGTTAAATAAAGCAAATCCTTGAGTACTTTTACATGTCACCTCTTTGTACTGAATAATACTACGATAGAGGCGAATCTGCAGCACTGAAGAGCATTAAGAGCTTTGCAACAGTGCAGTATCATAACCAATGAAGTGAATCTGAGGTGTGATTATTGCTACTGAAAAATCCGCTCCTCTCCCCTTCCTGGTGTAGATGGTACAGTACTACTGTAGACAGCAGAAACTGTTACCTCTCCCTCTCTTTTTGTACACTCACCAGTAAAATGGGACAGAAACGGATAATAACCCTGTGTAATTTTTGAAAGGAAAAATGGGGATTAACTCACTTGGGACTGAGTCAATCCTGCCCTTACGGTTAATAAAAATAGAGTCAGTCCAGACAAGAATAGGATACAGTGTATGGTAAAATCAGTGTAGCACAGGGCAGCTGCTCCTATGTCAGTATTCACAGAGGGAGCCGCTGCAAGTAACGCAACCGTTGCTTCCCACCTACTGGGCTACCACAGCAGTGCCCCCCCACCCATTGTTGGCATGATGTTATGAAGAATGCATGAATAAGAATCACAGAGTAGTTACTGAGATCAAATGAGGGGGAGGGAGCCACCATGGGCTATGACAGTCCATGCAGTTCAGAATCTTTCTTTACGCAAGAGAGGAAGGGGTCTGATGAAGCTCAGCCCCCAGGTGATAAGATGAAGACAGTTACCAGGCGTTCTGTACCATCCACTGTCAGAAAAAGGGAGTCATTCCCTTTTCACCCGGAGCCCCGGCCACACACTCAGCCAGGAGCACTCACTGCGGCGGGTCCGTTCTACCCCTGGGGAGAGCAGAGGAGCGGATACTGCTCTTCACCGCAGCAGCATCGCGTCTGCCAGCAGCATTCAGTACACAGAGGGTACATTTACAGTACTCAAGGAATTATTTATTTCACTTTTTTTACCGTGCTGGAGGGGGGAAAAAAACTGACGAGCTGGTTCCGTGAACCACGCAAGACACCGTGTATTACGCTGCAGACATTGGGCGCGCAGCACAAAAATGCAATAGTTTTCAGAGACCGCTGTGGAGACTGGTAGCTGTAGTCCTCATTACCCCCTCCCTCCCTCCATGACCATCCGTTTGAGTGTCTGGCTTCCCGTTACGTGTGTCACGCACCGCTGTGTATCCTGTAGTTTATTTTTCAAACGCTTTGGCATTTCCTGTTCTTTAACGGAGCTCTGATAAAACAGATTTGTCTCACCATACAGCGATGACATCTGCTATCTCCGTAAGGTTCAATGCAGGAGCTACTTTGCATTTGAACTGCATCGCCACCCGTGTGATCAGAGCTGGACACGTGAAAGCAGGAAAATGTCACTGTAAAGCTCTCGGGATTTCCCTGTTAAACCGGCACTCCGCATCCGAGTTCGGATTGCGGACCAGAGCGGTCAGTGGTGCACTGTCCTGCCTAGAATAATAGGCAAGTGTAACAGAGATCCAGTGTATCAGAGAGCACAGGTGCTCCGTGTCAGTATTCACAGGGGTTACTCCTCCAACGAGGAGGCAGTAGCGTATTCTTGCTGTGTACTCGGAATTAGGGTTGTTTCTTGGGACAATCGCTTCTTGGCTTCCGGCGGACCGGTCCCAGAGATGCAGATGACGCTCTGGACAGCATCTGAAACTCGGATGCCGGGCAGGTAACAAGAAAAGGCCCGCGACTTTTTACATTTCGTGTTGGTCCTCGTGGACTTGAGAGCACGGTGGATGCAGTTCAATTCCAAAAGAGCTTGATGGACCGTCGGGAGATATAGGTCTGATCGCTGTTATGGGGGAGAAATTGTTTTCCAGCTCCGTTACGAACACGTGCCAGCGTTTGATTAACAAGACTGCAGGTACGCCGCTGGTGCACGTAACGGGACCGAGCTATGGCGCTTGAGGAGGGAGGGGAGTACTGAGACTCAGATATTCCCGTCCATGCGTCTCTGAAATATTTGGATTATTTGGCGGCTCCAATGTTGTGGTCAACCAGTGTCTGCGTCGGTTAGAAGCCTCAGTTTTTTCCCCCAACATGTAAAAAGGGTTAAGATTCTATACCTTTCTTTGTCACCTATGTGTCGGAATGCTGTGGTAGTGGACTCAGCACTGCAAGGGGTATTTGCTCCTCTCCTTTCTCTCTTGTGGTGTGTTATGGATGACTACCATCGGAAACGCCCACTTCTCAACAATTGAGGGCCTGCTACCTCTAGCAGTAGATAGGACAGACGCAATAACGCCTTAATAATTTGAAAGTTGGGGCTGAAAATTTTTGCTCACTTTGGGATGACTTGATGGCATGAGCTTGTTCTGCTATGTGTCTAAAATGGTCTCTGCCTAGACTGTCATGCAGAGGCTGCTCTGCTCCCCGATATCATTTTTCTCACTAAAAGTTCTCTGTTTCTTTTGGTTCTCCTTATCTCTGAGCAACGGGGGGATACGGATGCCCAGGAAGTTGAGGGGAGGAAGACGCGAGTGCTTCTTGCAGGCGGAAACC
The DNA here is from genome assembly GCF_003597395.2 of Chelonoidis abingdonii. Classification (NCBI taxonomy): domain Eukaryota; kingdom Metazoa; phylum Chordata; order Testudines; family Testudinidae; genus Chelonoidis; species Chelonoidis abingdonii. The sequence continues at coordinate 4,725,467 of NC_133783.1, read as the reverse complement.
CTGTGATTAGAACGGGAGCCTGTGCTCTTTACACTGTCTACTGTTACGTTGCATATTATTCTAAGCGAACCGTGACCGCTTGTCACAATCCGAATTGACGTCGGCATGCGTTAACAGGGAATCCGGATGAGCTTTCTGAATTTATGCTTTCCAGTGTAGTATCTCTCTCGTGTGGAGTTCCGAAATCGATTTAAGGAGGCGGTTAACTCGATATTAATGACGACGTCGTGTGAACAGATACAGCGTTAAATCGGTATATCGACCATTAAACCGATTTAAAGTCGCAGTGTAGACCTGGCCTCTGTTAGCTTTCCTTAACAACGGAAGTTACTTGTGATTACTAGAATAGGTCCATCATGTAGGAGGACAAGTGGTTTCCTCTTTATGTGTAGGTGGATAAATAACATTATGGGATAGATATTTCCCAATATCTGAATGGACCAAGACACCCAACTCCTATTGACTTGTGCCTTTGAAAACCTACTCCTACCATGAGTTTATCCCATTTTTAACAGAACCTTGTGAAATTCTGCAGCTTTGCTTCATTTCACTTGTGCTCACATTTTCACTTTGTCAAACCACATAATTGTTTTTAAATCAAAATGTTTCATTTTGACATTTTTGAAACTAAAAGTATTTTTTTTTCAGTTTGAAATGGTTTCAATTTTGAGCATTATTTTAAAGATTTTTTTTAAACATCCTTTAAATAATTTTTTTAAAGAATTTGAAACAAAATGTGTTGTTTCAGGTCAAACAAATGTTCTGTTCTACTTGACTTTTTTTTTTTGTGACATAAGGAAATTGCCGGTGAACCAAAGCTATTTCTCCAGCACTATCTGGAATAGCCCAATGGCTGTTCAGGTAGGAATCCCATCCTGCCTTGGTGGCAGGGCCTGTGATTGGAAAAACCTTGGGGAGCACTTGGATACCCAGGCTGATGAGGCCCTACCTGCCAGGCAATGCAGCTGGTGAAGATTCTGGTCCCTCACACTGGATTTAAAACCAAATCCATTGCGTATACACATTGCTATAATTAGTAACAGTGGGATTAAACCAGAACTGGCTGAAAAATGACAGCTGTTTCTGTGAATTTTGAAATTTTATTTCTGCATGTCAAAATCAACTTTTTTTTTAAAAAAAAAATATTTTGGAAGTTTTGTTGTCCCCTTTCTTTTCCCTTTTTCCTGTTTTCCATTTTGCTATGGGAAAAACAGGGGAAATGGGGATATGAAAACTGAATTTTTTGTTTCATTATATTTTCATTTTTTCTCAAAAAGTTTCTAAGAAAAATCACTTTTTTTAAAAAAAAGGGCCATTTTTCAACTAAAAACTTCTTGACTGAAAAATTTCAACCAGCTCTAGTTAAAGTGTATTTAGAGTTTATGTTTTGAAGGCTCAGGTGTACAGACTTGTTTCATTTGCTTCCTCTTCCTTTCTGTAAGATGTGAAGCTGGACAATTTTGTTGTTGTTGTTGTTGTTGAAAAATTTGTTTTTCTAGGGCCAAAACTGTTCAGTTGAAGGGGAAAAAAATCAAAAGAACTGAAACATATCATTTAAATGTTTTGTTTCTAAATGTTTTATTGTGACTTTTCAGTTCAAAATGGTGTTTTGATTTCAAATTTGGCATATTAAAAAAAAAACAAAAAACAAAAAAGGGTGAAAAACATGAAGTGTCCAGATAGGAAAAAAATGAAAAAAAATTGTTTAGAGTCCATTCAAAACATTTTTGTTGATTCTAAATGAAATATTTTTGAGGATTTTTTTAATTTTGATGAAAATTTTTGAAAAAAAAATTATGGTTGAATTGAACCAGATTTTTTTTTAAATAATTTTTCAGTTTGGCCCTGAATCAAAAAATCCATTATTTGCTCATCGCCAGTGGGGTACCTTCACCCCATATACAACTTGGACGAGGAGTGAACAGGCTCATTCCTGTGCTTCCCAGTAATCTCTAGTACTGCACATTTCATAGGACTGTCTGCTCTGTTGTGAATAAAGCTGCTGGAACTCTTCCAATAAAGGAGTCCCATTCCTGTGGATTAGTCCCTAGATTTCCTTATCAAAAGACAGCACTCCTTGCACTAAACTCTAAATGTTAGTGCCCAGCACAACACTGATGCCTGGGTATGATGTCAGCCCAGGACTAACGACGCCTATGTGGCTCCATTAATTGAAAGACATTATGGAAATGAAAGGAGAAATCATCCTAGAAATTCAGGAATTGTGGAAAAACTATGAAGATCCCATACCCTTCTTGAGTCACTGCTTTAAAACAAGCCAGATCCTGTATTCCATCTTGTCCTACGTCTCCTCCACTGCCCATTCTTTGCATTGCGTGATGGTGAAAGAGAGCTCATAAATAAACATTCAGCGTCCCTAGCTAAAAAGAGGAGGAAATGTCAGAAAACACAAATATAAAATGCAAATCCAATTGATGCATCCGACGAAGTGGGTATTCACCCACGAAAGCTCATGCTCCAATATGTCAGTTAGTTTATAAGGTGCCACAGGACTCTTTGCTGCAATTAATGCTGTAATTGAAGGAAAGGAGAATTCTCTTATTCTTCTTCGCGTGCTTGCTCATATCCATTCCAATTAGGTGTGCGTGCGCCGCGTGCACGTTCGTCGGAAGATTTTTACCCTAGCAACACTCGGTGTGTCGGCTGGGTCACCCCCTGGAGTGGTGCAGTTATGGCACCAGATATATACCCCTGCCGACCCAACGGCCCTTCAGTTCCTTCTTACTGCCCGTGATGGTCGTTGGAACTGTGGAGCGCGGCTTTGCTGATCTCCACGTCCCTAGCTACTCATAGTTCTTTGCTGTTTATTGTGTGTATAGTTAGAGTTCTTGTAGTTATAGTTAGTATTAGTTGTTGTATTTATAGTTAGTGTATATAGTTTAAGGGGGGATCGGGGATTAGCCCCTTTCCTCCACCCCGCTATGGGCCCATGCCCAAGGCACCAGGATTCAAACCGTGCTCGGCTTGCCAAAAGCCGATGCTAGTAGGGGATCCCCACAACTCCTGCCTCAAGTGCCTAGGGAAATCCCACCTTACCGATAAGTGTCGCATCTACAAGTCGTTTAAACCAAGGACGAAGAAGGAGCAGGACTTTTGATTGAAACAGCTCCTCATGGAGTCGACACTTAGTCCTGCAGTGTTGGTACCGAGCGCCCAACAGACTGCTTCTATAAGGAGCGCCCCTTTGGCCCCGGACCGCTCCAGTACCGAGAAGGAGCCCCGGCAGCAACCCCTGCCTGCAGCGACATCTGGTCGGCACCGCTCCCTGTCCCCGAGACCCAGGAAGCAACATACCGCTCCAGCTGCTTCAGCTCCACAGAAGGAGCGCTCTTCGAAGATGGTTTGTCTGGCACCATTCTCTGCCGCGGCATTGTCGACTGTGGTACCACCGATTGCAGCTCCACTGGGCGCGGCACCATCGATTCCGGTCCCACAAGGGCCGTTGAGTCCGGTGCCTGACAGCTCCTCGGCTCATGCTGTGGTTGAGCTTGCCCTCCCTTCTACACCGGAGACCTTCACCACGGCAAAGGAGCTCATCGCCATGACAGAGTCGACACAGCCTCAATCCCAGGCACCGCCGGTGCGGGTCATACAATCCATCGGAAAACTGGCCCTGGTAAGACCACCTTCCGTTGGTCCAACAGATAGATGTCGATCAAGATCACAGTCTCACAGATGCTGTCGATCACACCGTTCCTGCTTCCGGCGCTGCTCGCAGTCCCAGCACCGCGCTCCATCACGGTACCAGTCGCACTTGCGGCACCGTTCGACATCTCGTTCGCCGGCCAGATACTCCTGGTACTGATCCGACTCACGGCACTGCTGTCGGCACTGTGTATCCTGCAGTTGCTCCAGACGAAGGGACTTGAGATCCTGGTCGACCTCCCGACACCGCTACAGTAGAAGGTCCTGGTCTCGCTCGCGGTACCATTTTAGCTCCCAGTACCACTCCCCGGTACTGCCCCGAGATCAAGCATCCAGAACAGTGGCACCCTTCCAGGGTCTATCGGCACCGCCGTAGCCATCGAGACACACATCGGTGTCATCGCAGGCTGGTAGCGCATCCTGTCCTCAGGAGCGTGACTCTGATGTCCCCAGCCATATATTCCCATAGAGCCAGAGCCACAAGCAAGAGCCTCATCACTGGTCCTTCTGGACACCGTGGGCATACCACCAGGCCCAAGGTGCTCCATCAGTGGCTCCACGATCGGCCCCGTCAGAACACTGGTTACCAGAGGTAACAGTAAGCTACCCCCTCCTCCCTCATGGGCACGGATGAGGCTCTGATACCATCTGCAGACACCCAGGTTCCACCTGACACAGATGATGCTCCTCAAGTGCAGGAGTCTCCACAGCACCCTCTGGTCCCGGGCCTCTCCTCCTCCTCCTCCTCGCCAGACGAGGTGGTGGCGGGAACATCCTCCTCAGGCCCTCCACCAATTGATCTTAGGGTCCATCAAGACCTTTTGAGATGAGTGGCTCAGAACATGAACTTACAGGTGGAGAAGGTCCCTGAAATAGAGGACCCTGTCGTGGACATCCTATCGGCTGATTCACCTACTAGAGTGGCTCTTCCATTTATCTGCACCATACAGGCTAATGCGAATACCATTTGGCAATCCCCAGCCTCGATTCCACCTATAGCAAGGAGAGTAGAGAGAAAATATGTGGTCCCCTCAAAGGGGTATGAATATCTCTACATTCACCCACCTCCTTGCTCTTTAGTGGTGCAATCGGTGAACGAGAGGGAGCGTCATGGCCAGCAAGCCCCGGCTCCTAAGTCAAAGGAGGCTAGATGCATGGACCTCCTAGGCCACAAAATATACTCGGCCAGGGGCCTCCAATTTAGAGTGACAAACCAACAAGCCCTCGTAAGTAGATATAACTTTAACACATGGGGGTCCTTGGGGAAGTTTACGGAGCTTCTTCCCCAGGAATCCCGTCAAGAATTTACGGCCCTACTTGAGGAGGGTAAAAAGGTAGCAAGAACCTCCCTCCAAGCCTCTCTGGATGCAGCGGACTCTGCAGCCAGAACTCTGGAGTCAGGAGTGATGATGAGGCGTATCTCCTGGCTCCAGGTATCAAGCCTTCCCCCTGAATTACAACAAACTATTCAGGATTTGCCCTTCGAAGAAAAAAAAAAACAGGGCCTGTTCTCAGATAAAACGGACCCCAGACTGCAAAGTCTGAAGGACAATCGCGTTATTGTGTGTTTGCTGGGTATGTGCACGCCAGTGACCCAATGCAGGACCTTCCAGTCCCAGCCACACCGCCCTAACGCCCCACCTAGGCCACGTCAGGACTTTGGCAGAAGGCATGGTAGAGGGAATCATTGGAGACAGTCTGGCCCTCATGGAGGTCAAAATCAGGCGCCCCCTAAACCACCAGCGGGGCCCAAGCAGAACTTTTGATGGGACGCTCGAGAGTGGCCCACCAGTTGCTCTACTGGATCCTTCTCCTCCCTTTTTCAACCGCCTTTCACAATTCCTCACTGCCTGGTCGCAGCTAACTTCAGATCGTTGGGTCCTGCGCCCGGTGGAAGTGGGATACTACCTCCAGTTTGTTTCAACCCCGCCTTCCCACCCTCCCTCCCCTTCCCTCTTCAGGGACCCCTCTCATGAACAGTTCCTCTTACAATTTATCCAGTCGCTCCTAGCCATGGGAGCCATAGAGGAGGTGCCAAAAGACATGAGGGGCAAGGGGTTTTATTCCCGCTACTTCCTAATCCCCAAAGCAAAGGGAGGTCTACGACTGATCCTAGACCTGCAAGAACTCAATAAATTCATGATAAAGCTGAAGTTCTGCATGGTAACCCTGGGGACCATTATCTCGTCCCTAGATCCGGGAGACTGGTATGCCGCCCTTGATATGAAGGACGCATATTTCCACATCGCAATTTACCCACCACACAGACGGTACCTCCGTTTTGACGTCAACCATCAACACTTTCAGTTCACTGCACTTCCGTTTGGCCTTTCTGCAGCTCCACATGTGTTCACTAAATGCATGGCTGTAGTTGCCGCCTCCCTCCAGCATCATCGGGTACATGTCTACCCGTATCTCGACGATTGGCTCATTCGAGGGACTTCCCAGTTACAAGTGTTGCAGCACCTGCACATCGTCAAAGATCTCTTCGGGAGCCTAGGTCAGATGATCAACACAGAGAAGTCTACTCTAACACCCACGCAGAGAATAGACTTCATAGGAGTGGTTCTGGACTCCAATCGGCCAGAGCCTGCCTCCCGCAGTCATGTTTTCAAGCAATGGCTTCAATTATTCGAGGTCTTCAAACTTCCCGGTAACGTCGGTGCGCATCTGCCTCAGCCTAGTAGGTCACATGGCCTCCTGCACCTTCATGACCAAGCATGCGAGGCTACGCTTCCGTCCCTTTCAAACCTGGCTTGCTTCAGTATACCAACCACGTGGAGACAGTCTGGACTCGGTGCTCACTATTCCCCAGAAGATTCTGGGCTCCCTAACCTGGTGGCTAAACCCCACTCTAGTCTGTGCAGGGATGCCATTCCACCCACCGCAACCCTCGATGGTCCTAACCACAGACGCGTCATCTCTGGGTTGGGGTGCCCACCTCGAGAGCCTTCGCACTCAAGGCCTCTGGTCGCCTCAAGAGCTGGCCTTGCACATCAATGTGCGGGAGCTGAGAGCGGTCCGTCTAGCATGCCAGGTGTTTCGAGATCATCTCCAAGGCCGTTGTGTATCAGTATTCACGGACAACACAATGGCCATGTTTTACATAAACAAGCAGGGCGGAGCATGCTTCTCCCTCTTTTGTCAAGAAGCCGTCCACCTCTGGGACTTTTGCATAGCCCACTCAATCGAGTTGGTATCGTCTTTTCTCCCAGGAGTCCAGAACACTCTGGATGATCACCTCAGCAGATCCTTCCTGTCTCACGAGTGGTTGATTCGTCCGGACGTCATCCATTCTGTTTTCCGGAAGTGGGGGTTTCCCCACATAGACCTCTTTGCCTCCTGAGAGAACAGGAAATGCCAGGTGTTCTGCTCCTTCCAGGGACGCTCCCCGGGCTCCCTCTCAGACGCATTCCTGATCCTGTGGAAGAGGACCTACTCTATGCCTTCCCACCATTTGCACTCGTCCACAGAGTCTTACTCAAGCTCTGCAGGGACAGCGCCCACCTGATCTGATTGCTCCAGCGTGGCGGAGGCAGCATTGGTACACCATGTTGTTCGACCTCTCAGTGGCAGACCCGATTCCCCTGCCACTCTGGCCAGATCTCATAACACAGGACTTCGGCAGGCTTCACCATCCGGACCTGCAGTCTCTTCACCTCACAGCGTGGTTGCTGCGTGGTTGAGCCAGTCTGAGGTGTGTTGCTCTGCCTCGGTCCAACAGGTGCTCTTGGGCAGTAGAAAGCCTTCCACTAGGATGACATATCTGGCCAAGCATTTCTCCTGCTGGTGCGCTCAGCGTGACTCAGTCCCCAGCAGGTGTCCATTCCTACTCTCCTGGACTACCTCTGGTTCCTGAAAGAACAGGGCCTAGCGGTCTCTTCCATAAAGGTGCATCTGGCAGCCATCTCCGCCTTCTATCCAGGGGAAAATGGCTGATCAATCTTCTCTCACCCCACAGTTTCAAGGTTCCTCAGGGGATTGGAACGTTTGTACCCTCAAGTCAGACGCCCGACCCCTACCTGGGATCTCAACCTGGTGCTAGCCAAGCTTATGGTGCTCCTTTCGAACCACTGGCCACTGCTCACAGCTGTACCTTTCCTGGAAGACAGCCTTCCTCATCGCTATTACTTTGGCAAGACAACTATCTGAGCTTCGGGCCTTGACAGCGGACTCCCCGTATACGGTATTCCATAAGGACAAGGTACAGCTGTGACCACACCCCTCCTTCCTCTCTAAGGTGGTGTCTGCCTTCCATGTCAATCAAGACATCTGTTGTCAGATGCTACCGGTGTGGTGCTCTGCTCTCTCCAACGTTGGTATCACTCACTGTGTGCGTGTGTTCCCTCTGTGTGCCATCCCAGCTTTGCGCAAATAGCTGACACAGCAGACCTGAAGAGGACCCCCAATGACCACAGAGTCTAGTAAGGTGCAAAGTCACATCGGCCAGGTTTATTGCTGTATGGACACAATGGCAGTTCCCCGTAGATTACTTAGTCTACTGGGCATACTTCAAGAAAGTGCCTCTTGGCAATGGACTCAGCACAGTCAGTGGCGGGACTTTCCACTGCCCCCTCGGCTGGACCAAGACACCGCCCCAGGGATGCATTCTTATACACAGGTACAAACAAGTTACACATCACTCCTGACGTATTGAGGTGCAACCCTTCTACGTAGCAAGGTACAACCCCCTACTACGTAGTAAGGTGCCGCCTCTCACCTTGTACATGTTGGTTTTGAACAAAACAACTCTATCCATCATATTACCCTTTTTGCCCCTGTCATTGGGATGGTCAGTCTGTTCCTTGTTATCTGTGTGGAATGTACAAGTATGTGAATGTTCTGATATCTAGTGTTCAGTACCTTTTAGGTACGTATCTTCTTTGCAGCATCAGCCCTTTCCTTGCCAGCTTCTGTGAGCAGGGCCTGCCTCTGGCTCACAGCTTAACTTTGCTTTATGTTAGCAAAGTCTTGACCATTACTTTAGTTCAGGCCTTAGGCCTCATACCAGGCCTCTGATACCCCAGAGGTACCAAGGCACTGGAATCGCTGTTGGTGGCAGCGCTACAGGTCATAAGCTGGTAATCTAATCCCTTAAGATAGAATCGAATGCTGGACTCCATCCTTTGCATCTAAGGTTCAGAGTCGGCTGATTGTAACCATGAAACACGTCAGAAAACCGGCAGGAAAGGGCCTGCTGGCCCATTCTCAACGAATCCTCCATCTTGGTTAACATCCGGCATCCCGTAACATGCTATGAATGGCTTCACGTTCCGCTAACTCACCTCATCCATCCATTCTACTCGGCCTTAAGCTTCATCTGCCGGCCTTCCTGGCCCATGTTCCTGTCCAAAATAATGTTGGGCCAACCTACCTGGTCATCGATTCACACCTTTTGCCTCACATTACGCATTGTTTCACAGTCCAGAGATGATGCAGCATTTGGCTCAGCAGTTTTGCATTCTGCAACATCTCACTCCGACCCCACCACCTAGGTAAGGCTTGGGAATCACTATTGGAATCGATATGAGCAAGCACTTGAAGAAGAAAAGACGTTTACTCACCTTTGTAACTGTTGTTCTTTGAGATGTGTTGCTCATATCCATTCCAAACCCGCCCTCCTTCCCCTCTGTCGGAGTAACTGGCAAGAAGGAACTGAAGGGCCGTTGGGTCGGCAGGGGTATATATCCGGCTCCATAACAGCGCCACTCCAGGGGGCGACCCAGCCGACCTGTCGAGTGTTGCTAGGGTAAAAGTCTTCCGACGAATGTGCACACGGCGCGCACACACCTAATTGGAATGGATATGAGCAACACATCTCGAAGAACAACAGTTACAAAGGTGCGTAACCATCTTTTCTGTTACAGATAATGCCCTGGAACTCAGAACCTAGATTTTCCAGGATTATGAAATAGGCCATGCATCAAATGTCAGCTTTAAAATACCTGACATTAATGGAAGGTAGAGCAATTGTCAAACATAACATTGCCTCAGTATGCACTCCGTTCTTATTGTTGCTGCCCCTGCTGTAGATTTCCTTGGCCAAGCTCCAATGGCATTGCCACTGGCAGAAGAGAGTTCAGACTTGATTCATAGTTATTGTAATTTAACCCACTGCAGACTAATGATATTACTGCATTTTCCTTAGTGTTCACTATGCGGGAAGTCTGGAAAATACCAGCACTCTGGAGGTTAAATGCAGAAAACATAATGTTCTTGATTCATTAAAACGTAGAGCCCCATGCTTGTTTTTGTTTTGATGCCATATTGTGGCTTGCTAATAGTGTTTCAGCACTCCCAACAGGATGGCCCTGGCTTATGTTAATATTTGATTAGAGTTTAGAGTACTCAATATAACTTCTGGACAGCTGAGACTGCCATCTCTAGAATTGGAAGATTCTATTTCTGAAGGGGAATGGAGCAACATTTAGTGATTATTTCATATTTTCTTTTTAAATGCTAGTCCTAGGGAAGGCTGTTTTATTTTTGATGGAAGAACTGGTAAAGAGATCAGCTCAGTAACAGAATGGGTGCTGACAAAGATGTAAATGGTGGGATTTTCAAAATCACTTTGCATTGGTCTTTCTTGCATCTCATTAAAGTCCATGGTAAAACTCCCATTGATTTCAACAGAAGTGAGGCCACTTAGGTCAACGCCGAGTACCATTGAAATTCCCATTGTATCCTTACAGTGTACAACCAAGTATTTATAAATCACTTCCCTCCTTTATTTACTTGTACAGTTCCAAGCTCAGAATCTCTAGTTATTGCTGCAAAGTTAGACTATGTCACAAACATACTGAACATCAGAAAACTGCAAAGTACTTTTAGGAGCCAAAATATTAAAAAAAAAAACAAAAATTGAAGACATTCTAATAACCTCTTCAGGGCCCCACATGTGCCTGTCTTCAAGGGAGGTAAGCCTGGACAACAGCTCTATGAAGGCTAGTAATACAGTTCCTTATATATTATGTTCTGTGTATGTAATTAAAGACCTTACAAAATTGTTAGGGTCCCCAGTCTGTCACTTCTATTTATTGTGTTTAAATATGCATATTATGGAGGCATCTATATTGGCTCCATGATTAACACTGCATCGGGTTCCATCTTTGAAATTATTTTAAAAATTGGAAGGAATGAATTCTAGCAGCTGTATTTGCATGTTGGCAATACATATGCTCACATATATCAATCTTGCAGACAAGTGACAAGAACCATTAAGAGAAGAACTCACAGAATGTCTAGATACAGACTGAACAAGTATCAGGTTGGGTCCCCCAGTACATCTGAATGTTGCTGACTAGAATTCCCATCTGGATTGACAACTTGTTTTGTGTATGCCTTAAGACTCGGTGGGTTTTTAGAATATTAAGGTTCTTAAAAACAGAACTTTATTATAAAGAAAAAAGTAAAAGAAGTACCTCTGTAAAAACAGGATGGAAGATAATTTTACAGGGTAGTAAGAGTTAAAACACAGAGGATTCCCCTTTAGGCAAAACCTTAAAGTTACAAAAAACAGGAATAAACCTCCCTCTTAGCAAAGGGAAAATTCACAGGCTAAAACAAAAGATAATCTGACACATTTCCTTGCTGTTACTTACAATTTGTAATCTTAGATGCTTATTTCAGATATGGCTTTAGGAGATGTATTTTTCCTGCCCTGGTCCCTCTCGGTCCCGGAGAGAACAACAAACAGAGCACAAAACAAAAACCTTCCCCCACAGATTTGAAAGTATCTTCTCCCCTTATTGGTCCTTTTGGTCAGGTACCAACTAAGTTGTTTGAGCTTCTTAACCCTTTACGGGTAAAGGAGGGATTTTATGCTACCCTTAGCTGTATGTTCATGACAAGGGGCTAGACCAGGGGTGAGCAAACTATGACTTGTGGACTGGATCCGGCCCACCAGCCATTTTAATCCAGCCCTTGAGCTCCCACTGGGGAGTGGGGTTTGGGGCTTGCCTTGCTCCAGAGCTCTGGCCAGAGAAAAGGATTGGGGGGCACTCCACATGGCTCCCAGAAACAGCGCCATGCCCCCTTCTGGCTCTTACGCATAGGGGCAGCCAGGGGGCTCCACTCCACACGCTGTCCTCACCCCAACCGCTGCCCCCACAGCTCCCATTGGCTGGGAAATGCAGCCAATGGGAGCTACAGGGGCGATACCTGTGGGAGGATGGGGCAGCGTGCAGCAGAGCTGCCTGGCTGTACCTCCACTTAGGAACCATAGGGGGAGAGGGGGGACATGTCACTGCTTTTGGGAGCTACTTGAGGTAAGCACCACCCACAGCTTGCACCCCTGAGCCACCTCCTCCACGCCCTAACCCCCTGCCCCAGTCCTGATCCCCCTCCTACCCTCCAAACCCCTTGGTCCTAATCCGGAGCACCCTCCTACACCTCATCCCCTTCATCCCCAGCCCTAGCTCTGAGCCTGCACCCCCAGCTGGAGCCCTCACCCTCTCCCACACCCCCAACCCCAATTTTGTGAGCATTCATGGCCCACCATACAATTTCTATACCCAGATGTGGCCCTTGGGCCAAAAAGTTTACCCACCCCTGGACTAGACACTGCAGGGAATACTCCAAGTATTCTGTGTTTGTTGCATGCACATCACTACCTATACAGAGAGGGCGAGAGCTATGGAGACCTGGAAGGCAGTACTTGTGTTCCCAGATGCTGTTTGTTTCAGGGAGCTCATCCACAGCTGGTACAGACAAGACTGCTTTATGCCAAGGACAGATGGGGGTGAGGAGCTTCACAACCCTGGGCATCCCTGGAGTGAGTCACACCTACATATCTGTTTAGTCATAAAATGTGTCAATCTTAGGGTACCTACCCTGATTAATTTAAACAATTTATGTATCACTTAGAGCAGAATAGGCCTGAATTTGAATTTTGTGTTAGGTCTCACAGCAAGAGATTTAGCACTGAAATGTAGATTTGTCCTGTATTTAATGTTTAGTGCTTCACTGTTACTCATGGGTTCATTATTCATGGATTTTAAGGATTGAAGGGACTGTTTTGATCACCTAATCTGCTCTCTGTATTATATACATTATAGAATGTCACCCAATAGTTCTTCCACTTACCCAGTAACTTGTAGTTTTGTGATTTTTGAGATGCTTATTGATTTACTTTCTGAAAGGTTAACAAATCCTGAAAAATTTAATGCATTTTTACCAGAAAATGTATGGGTTTGCTATTTATTGTTCACTTTTCATTATCTGTTCTTTTTTTTAAAAGTTTCAGATAGACAATAAAGGAGTACAAACAAACATCATGTGACATAAGTGACTAATCACGCATCACAAATAAAGAACAGGAAGTAGCCAAAATGCAATTCTGAACATCCTTTATGCTGACTTACTTTTGTTCTCGTAAGCTATTTGGTGAATACTTACAAATAATGAATATGTTAATAGAAATTGGGATTGGTTTGTGAACAATTAATGAATAGAAAAGTATAGGAGACTTTTTTGTTGCTAACAGAATGATATAGAGGTTAATGAGGTTGCACAGGTGTAACTAAAACCCGAACTTTGCCCAGTATATATGCACATACTTATGTATATGTAACTCGGGGTGTGTGCATAGTGTTCCTCAGGATGACAGAACAGGATTGACTTTGACACCTACATAGGTTAAGACTGTCCCTTTAAGCCTTCCATTTTCTTTATGTCGTTCGTTCATGGCACAGTGCATTATCCTCAGAGCCTTCCTTTCTTCCAGAGTGCCCTGAAACCATAGGGGTGTTTTCTAGTGAGCGTAGATAAAATAAATGCTATGCATCGTCTGATGTGTCATGAAATACACTCACGCTAGTCTGTGAAAATTGATATTTATGATTCAGATTGTATTGTTCCAGAATTAATGGGATACTAAACTTAACTGAATGTTCCAGATGGAGGATGGTGTAAAATAAAATAAAGCCAATCTTGATAATTTGGGGCTGGTTACTACAGCATGTCAATCTTGAGTAAGAGGCGGAAGGTGGGAGATACTTATTAACCATTTCAGGGGGGAGAAATTAAGGGGTGAGCAGGAGCAGAGACAGGTAGAAATTAAAATTGCCTCTCCAAAGATTTGGGGGTTGTGGTTTAAGTAATATATTCTAGTAGCACAGTAACATTTTACTATAATCCCTAATATTTAGGCCTTTATATGGTGGCTGTAAACATTTTCTGGGACTTGAATCACATCTCCTTGAGTCCATCCTTTGCTCTGCCATTGATTTTCCATGTGAGCCTCTCTGATCTGTGCATGCCTCATTTTCTCCATCTGTAAAATGCAGATAATGCTCGCTTGCCTTCAGTCTTTGGATCAAAGATGTAATAGAACAATGTGTTACACAAGGTTAATTTGCATTAAAGGAAATTTTAAAGAAATATCCCCTATAGAAGTCTTATAGCATAATTGTCCATTATGACGGATTTACAGATATAATAAACACAGCTGAGTCACTCACAATAGCCACAATATAATTAAGTTCAGTATCCTCAGGAGAAGAATGATATCATAAACTTAGCCCTGTGACACTAACATTTAGAGAGGAGAATTTCAGAAAAAGGAAGATACTTGTTTAAAAGGGTCTTAACACCAGACGTAAGGAGTAATGTAGGAAGTAAGAAGAGATGCATACCCTTAAACAAAACAAACAAACAAAGGAAGCAGGAATGCAAAATAAAAATCTAGTATGGTTACATGACCAGGTCAAGAGTTTGTTAGCGCCAGCTAGGTTTTGTTCAGAAAATGGAAATCTGGCTCTAGTGAATCCAGCTCTAGTGAAGCCTGTTCTTTTTGCTGATATAGACTAACATGGCTGCTACTCTGAAATAAAATATTTGTGCTTCTTTGAGTGATGATCCCTATCTGGATTCCAGACGTGGTTGCGCATGTGCGCCATGTGCCAGAGCTAGAACTGTTCACAGTCGTGTCTGTTGTGCATCATGTGGCGGCCATGTGGTGTGTCTGAGGTTTTAAGAGACTGTGCAGGTTGACGCCGCTCCTGTTCCCGCTTACTGCTGCATGGCCAGAATCTGAATCCATGTTCCTCAATGCTCTTAGCTTGCTAAGAGAACTCTTCTCCATTCATTCTGTAAATATTTTTTTCTAGTTGTATATAGTTGTCTGCCAGTTTTTAGTCAGCTGGGGCTCCCCCGTTGGATTTTTTTCCCCTTGCAGGGCACTCCCCCATTCTGGAGACTAAGTCCTGGCAAGCTGGCTTCAAAAGCTGTGCTTCATGCCTGTGCTCCTTCTCTGTAAGCAACAAGCCCCAGTGCTGTCTCTATTGTCTCGGCGAAGCCCACGTACCTGGCCGCAGACCCACCCCCAACTGTGGCCCCAGCCTTGGCCCCACTCCTGTGCATGTTCCCGCCTCCCAGAGCATGGCCCCACTCCTGACCCTGGCTCTGGAGGGTGGGAGGCATGGACAGGGGAAGTGGGGTGCACAGCCCTCAAAAGTTTGGGGACCACTGTTTTAGTAGCACAGGCAAGTAGCGCTGTAACATTTTCACTGTACTCCCTAATATTTAGGCCTTTATATGGTGGTTGTAAGCACTTGCTGGGACTTAAAGTTTTCCTAAGGTTTAGGGAACTGTGAATCAGGTCTCCTTGAGTCCTTTCTCAGCTCTGCTATTGATTTTCTGTGTGAGCCTGTCTGATCTGTTTGTGCCTCACTTTTTCCATCTGTAAAATGGAAATAATACTCGCCTGTCTTCAGTCTTTGGATCAAAAATGTAATAGAACAATGTGTTACACAGCACCAGTGCTGTCTCTTTAGTCTCAGTAAAGGCCACGCTGTTGCCCACTGCTCCATCTGCTGCTTGTTCCTGCCTTGAACTCAGGAAACTAGGGAACTTCACCTCTGCAAACCCCTGATAGAGGAGGCTATGTGCCCACATGTGCAATCAGATCTAGCACTGACGGATCTGCTGGAGCGATGTCCGTCATCGACGGTGAGCACCTTCTGAGCCTGTGCTGTACAGCAGGGGTTCTCAAACTGGGGGCTGGGACCCCTCAGGCCATCACAAGGTTATTACATGTGGGGGTTGCGAGCTGTCAGCCTCCACCCCAAACCACACTTTTCCTCCAGCATTTATAATGGTGTTAAATATATAAAAATTTGTTTTTAATTTATAAGCCTCATACTCAGAGACTTGCTATGTGAAAGGGGTCACTAGTACAAAAATTTGAGAACCACTGCTGTACGGCATCAGAGGTATTGATGCAACCGCTAAAGCCCCACTTTGCATATAAGAAACATGGGCATGGGCATAAGGGAGGCTCGCTGATGGGAAACCACCGCTACATGCAGCATGGACTTCCCAAGCTGTGCTAGGTTGCTTCAGCAATGTGCTTATCCTTCCTTCCCTTACCCTTCCCCAAAGGACCATAGTCAGTACTAGGACCTACCCCGATGCGTAGCTGTGACTCTTAGTCTGCCAGTGAAAGATGTTCAGGACTCACAGAACTAGTTCCTGGACATCTTGTAGCCTTCTGGGACTTCCTGCATTGCCATCCCTATCCACAAAGCCACCTTGCAATCAGCTGACGCAGTCTGGCTCAGCAAAGGCTTCCTGTGTCCCTACACTGAAGTGGGTGGAACACTGCTACTTCCTGCCATCTAAGGTTATGGACTACCTATTTACTCCCCTGCCCCCCCAACTCGCTTGTGGTTCACGCAGCAACCAAGCGCGCCTCGCAACGACACCTCAATGTCACCCCTCCTGATTGGGCAGCGAAGAAGCTTGACTTGCTGGGGCACAAGGTCTGTTCCTCCGTGGGCCTCCAGCTCCACACTGCCAACTACCAGGCCATCCTGGCCAAGTATTGCTTCTTCTCTTGCTCCAAGTTGGCACAGTTCCAGGCCTTTCTCCTGACAGAGAAACAGCAGGATTTTCACGTCACACCTTTTTCACTCGCTATGCCATTGCCCCTGCAGCAGTGGTGGATGCAGCATACAGACTGACTTCTCGAGAGCCTCTGCACCTGCTTTCATGCTGAGCACTGCTCGCTAGTCTCTCATGTCTGGAATCCATATAGGGAGCATTACTCGAAAAAGAAAAGGTTACTTACTGTGACTGGATGCTCTTTGAGATGTGTGGTCCCTATTTGGATTCCAATACCCACTCTCCATCCCCTCTGCTGTGGGCTCCATTGCTTGCTGGTAAGAGGGACCTGGTGTAGTATCGACCCATACAGCCATTTAAAGTGTCAGCCACACCATGTGGCCGACGCATGTGTGGGTCAATGGACACTACTATAAACAGTTCCCGCTCCAGCACATGGCATGTATGCGTACCCACATCTGGAATCCATTTAGGGACCACACATCTCGAAGCATCTCCAATTACAGTAAGTAACCTCCTCTTTCAAAACTTTCTGCAAGGAAACTGAAGTTTTTCATTTTCAAGTTTTCCTGTGAAAAATTTTATTTTCACAAAATTGTCTTTTTCGGTGGGAAAACTTTCCACCTGAAAAACTTTGACCAGCTCTACATATTTATTACATTACCTAGTAACAATCATGGAACAGCCCCTTACTCTCTACTACAGAGTTTATGTTGAACTGGAGCTTTATCTCAACTGTTGTATGAAAGAAAACCTACTTCTTGAAATCTAATATATAAATATGTTAATATAAACTCCAAAGTACGCAGATTCTGCACCCCCCCTTGCTTTGTAGGTACAGCTCCCTCATAGTGACAGTTTTGACAGGACTGTCTTTGAACAAATTTCAGTTAAATAATCAACTAGTTATTTTGAGAACTGCTGTCACTGTTGATAATTTTAAAAATATTATGTTTATATTGAAATGCTTTATCTGTCAGCATTTTCAGCATTAAAAAAAAATAACCCCTATGAACTGCACAGGCAGCTACTGAGGTGGATGGGAGTATAGCAACAGCACCAAGAGGTCTTCAGTGAATATTTATTGGCTATTTTATCCTTCTTTTGAGAGTTAAGTTCCAGAAACCTGCTCTTAACTTTTTTTTTTTTTTATCTCAGGTGCTGGAACTGAATAGAACACTGAGAAATAGTTTGGTTTAATGTAGCTATTTTAAACATTTTAAGTTAATTTAGTGCTCCTGGAAATGTTCTGAATTTGAGAGTCTTGAGGAGTTGGGTCTTCAAGACTAGTTATCCATAAGATTACCTCACATCCATATGTCTTTATTCTGACCCAGAAAGACCGTTTATAGGGATGAAAGAATAGTTTAATCTCCACACTCCTTCAGTTCTTGGCTTCTCTGCTGACAATGCTAATAAAAGAGCCAACTGGGATGATGGTTTTAGTGATGTGGATATCTGTTCCCATGGGATAGATGTCCACTATGATAAACCATCAACAGCTATCAAGAAATACACTACAAACCTGCCCCAGATTTGCACTAGTTCGTTACAGATAGTAGGTTCTGATTCCATTTCTAAATCCCTGAGACATCTTTATTTAATAAGCACTGTACCTACTTAGAAGCTGCTGTACCTACTATTTGTGGCCCATTGTTTGTTTTTATGTATCAATTGTTATATTGTAATACATCTTAGACCTTTCACTGTTTATTAAAGTTTCCAGAGTCCCAGTGATATACTGTAAAATCAAGTCATCTGAGGCAATAGGCGATAATGCACAGTTGTCTAGTAATGTCATTCCAGGAAAGACAAAGGTAGAGAATAAAAAAAAAATCTAATTCTTTGAAGCCTCACTGAGACTGAACATGCCCTTTTGGTAAATTGCAGCGTTAGCATAAGGAAGTAAACATTATGCCACTTTGTTTCCCCCCTCCAGAAATCCCATGAGGGAACTGAACATCTTAAAATAAGTCTTGGGAGGTATATACAAATTTAAAAAAATTGTTGGTGGTGGGTGTGTGATAGAGAATAGAAATGAAGGAAATCCTAGAAAACTGAATTTGTAGTGTCCAGCGCAGTAAGGTCCACAAATTATCTTGAATTTATCTCCTGAAGGCTTTTTTTTCCAGCTTCCCTAAAAATTAAGATACAGATATGCTATCTAGCACAAACAAATCTTAAATACTGGCTGTCAAAGTGGCTTTACATTTTTTTCTGCCTTTTTAATATTCAGTATATTTTAGTTTTTGCTTCGGTGGCAGGAGTTGATTCTCTTTTACAGGCTAGATCAGGGGTAGGCAACCTATGGCACGGGTGCCGAAGGCAGCACACAAGCTGATTTTCAGTGGCACTCACACTGCCTGGGCCCTGGTCACCGATCCGGGGGGGGCTCTGCATTTTAATTTAATTTTAAATGAAGCTTCTTAAACATTTTAAAAACCTTATTTACTTTACCTACAACAATAGTTTAGTTATACATTATGAACTTACAGAAAGAGACCTTCTAAACACGTTAAAATGTATTACCGGCATGCAAAACCTTAAATCAGAGTGAATAAATGAAGACTCGGCACACTGCTTCTGAAAGTTGCCGACCCCTACGCTAGATGAACACTGTATCTGATTGTTCTACATTATAGGCATGTGATTGAAAGCATACTTCGCATCCATGTGTCCGTATTATGTGTTATATCATATATGGTGTATATTTATCTGTATATACCCCGATGGAAAACGTCTGTACAAAGATAACTTTTTAAGCCATCCTAAAAGATTTAATAAAAATGTATAGCTGAGCAACAAAATTCTATATGAAGAGTCTTTGGGGTCGGGGGAGAGAAAGAGAGAATATAATTCATTTATATTATATAGGTTTCTAGAATAATTTTTAGAAAACTATTCAGTTTCCACAAGACCTTATAGGTCTCACCTGTCACCTTTTCACAATTGGTTGTGTGTGTGTATAAAATATCTATTATATATAATTTTATTTTCAGATACACGCACCCACACGGAACATATTCCAGGCTGTGTGTGAGCTGCACATGGTGCAAGAATGGTGTACATGCAAAGAAGGCTTTAAACTGAGGGGGCTCTGTAGGAAATAAAATAAAATGGAGCAACAGGCTGTATTATCCTTTCTGTGGATTCCCTGCCAGTTAGATGGGGGGAAGATGAGAATGTCTGACAGCCCCTGTTTCTGATCCTTGCACTACCACAAAGTCAACGTGCCACAAAGGGTCTTCATGGGGTCTGGTGAATGGGGAGGGTCCTGGGGTGTGGGTGTGATAGACTGCCCACACAGACAGGAGGAAATCCTATCAAGTGTTAGATATTCCCTGTAGGTACTCCTCCCAAATAGCAGCTTTGTAGCCACAGGTCACAGGCTGCCTGCCAGCCTCTCCTTCACTCTTGCTTTCCCCTACAACTAGTGGGGAGCCGGGGAAGAGAGGAAGATTGGAATTTTAGCTGGTGTAGTGACTCCTAGAGAGGCAGGTCAGAGATGGAAAATGATTGGGGTTGGGGCAGGAAATTGAGGGGATGGAAATTGAGGAGAAGGGAATTGGTAACAAACTGGTAGGGCCCTACCAAATTCACAGCCATGAAAAACATGTCATGGACCATGAAATCTGGTCTCCCCCATGAAATCTGGTCTTTTGTGTACTTTTACCTTATACTCTACAGAATCCATGGGGGGAGAGCAGCATTTCTCAAACAGGGGTCTCAACTCAAAAGGTGGCTGAGGGGGTCGTAAGGTCATTGTAGAGGGCATTGCAGTATTGCTGCCTTCACTTCTGCACTGCCTTCAGAGCTGGGCAGCTGGAGAGCGGTGGTTGCTGGCCGAGGGCCCAGCTCTGAAGGCAGCAGCACAGAAGTAAGAGCGGCAATACTCTGATACCTCCCCCACCAACAAACACATAATAGCCTTGTGACACCCCTGCCCCAACAATCCCTTTTTGGGTCAGGACTCCTGCAGTTACAAAACCATGAAATTTTAGATTTAAATAGTTGAAATCATGAAATTTACAATTTTTAAAATCCCATGATCATGAAATTAACAAAAATGGACCATGAATTTGGTAGGCCCCTACAAATTGGGGAGAAAACCATTTCTGGATAGAGCATGACAGCTTATGAGAAGGGAATGGTGTGGATTGGAGGGTAACCTTGAGAAAGGGAAAGGAACAACATAACAATTCATCCCTCCCCACCAGGAGGCATTCTGCCTTGCCTCATAACCCTGAACAAGTCAAAGCAGTGTCACTCCAGGAGCACCTTATAACTTGGCAGTGCACATGAAATTAATGGAACCAGTCGGTGCACAGATGAGGACTATTTTTGTGAAGTATAATCGTTTTAACCTGATGTCAAGTATCAGAGGGGTAGCCGTGTTAGTCTGGATCTGTAAAAGCAGCAGAGAATCCTGTGGCACCTTATAGACTAACAAACGTTTTGGAGCGTGAGCTTTCGTGGGTGAATACCCACTTCGTCAGACGCAGACCTGCGTCTGACGAAGTGGGTATTCACCCACGAAAGCTCACGCTCCAAAACGCCTGTTAGTCTATAAGGTGCCACAGGATTCTCTGCTGCTTTTAACCTGATGGTATCCCTTTTAAATTGTCTCACGCTCCCTCAGAACTGCACATCAGTTTGCAAAACTTTTTGTTCTTCTGAAGATGCCTCCTACTTTGGAGAGATTGCAATAAATAGAAAACTATTTATATTAGAGCTGTAGTAGATTCTTTGCATGTTACTTCAAGCAAACTACAGAATTAGTGGGAAAGTGGGGGGAGGTTACTTTTGCAGATAATATATTGCTGTCAGTTCCCACGAGTCTGAAACACCTTTGCAAAGGTCCTTACTTTATGCCATATAGTTCATTGTAGGACTCAGTTCTTGACGATTACTCAGATAGGTAAGGATTGTTGGGTCAAGCTCATAATTTCCAGCTTCCTTTCTGTAGCTTCATCTTGGTGATCACTACTGAATTATTAGAGATAAGTTAATTATAGGAGATAAGGACTATTATTTTCAATAGGTCTTTTAAATTTGGTGCAGTAAGTGCCATCTCTGTTGTTTATTATCTTTTGTGTGTGATGACCACTTTTATTATGGACAACTACCAAAGGCCTATATTTACAGGAAACTAGAAAACTAGTCCAACTATAGTTACCAATTCCATTTACTATTTTTAAAGGACCACTTTTTCTTATAAATGAGAAATGCCATTTATTTTGACTCACTCTGCAGTGGGCCTCTTAGTCTGCTAAGCATCTATTATTTATGAAATTTTCTAGTTGGTGATGAGAAAATCCTAATTTGGATTTGTACTGTGTCTGAACAGCTTTAGTTTACATTGATTTTTTTCCCCCGAAGACAAAAGGTTACCATTGCAGATGTTG
The DNA here is from genome assembly GCF_003597395.2 of Chelonoidis abingdonii. Taxonomy (NCBI): domain Eukaryota; kingdom Metazoa; phylum Chordata; order Testudines; family Testudinidae; genus Chelonoidis; species Chelonoidis abingdonii. The sequence continues at coordinate 4,703,553 of NC_133783.1, read as the reverse complement.
TTGGTGAGACACGATGTACGTGTAAAGTATTACAGTGGTGCCCTGCAAATATAAATGGTTTAGAAAATGCATCCTGTACTCTCAAGTTAAAAACTTGCTTCCCTTTTGCAAAACTAACTCTTGCATCTTTAACCTATCCTACTATTTGAATTCACTGAGTCTTTTTTCTTGTTTTGTTACCATTTGTTTGGCTTAAAAGCCACAGTGACAGGAAGGTATGCAATTTAGTAAGTAGTTAGGCAGTTAACCTTCAATATATTCTGTGCTGCTATGCAGATAACAATGTTAACAGGAAGTAATACACAGGTATTAATGGTTCATTATTTTGCTGGTAGTCGGAAGTCAAGCTGGGACTTGGTGCAATAAATCAATTTCTAATCAAGCAGCAGGCAGACGTGCTAGCTTAAATACAAAATATACAAAATAATATTGATTTCTTAAGAATGGATTCAATAAAGAATAAGTGATAACTGAGGGCGAAAGGGTAAACAATGAAGTTCATACGTTGGGGGATGAAATTCAGCAGCATGAACTGATGGTGTATGGGAGGAAGACAGGGAAGGGAGAGAACAGAGCAGCTGTGCAGATCTATATGGTGTGGAGAGGGTAGGGGTGTGGATGTAGATCCAGTGGCCCCCTGCTTTCCCATCCTCTGCCGCAACAGTAGGCTCAGAGTTGTGGGGTCAGGTTTGGGGTAGATTTGATTTTGTCATCACCTCCATTCTCCTCCACCCTGAAATATGAAGGCTTTTAATTTTTCCAAAATCTCTTATTTTTAACATTTATTATTCTAACTCTGGAAATTCTTGTTATCTGTATAAAGGTCTAAACTCTTCATGTTATCTTGTGGCAAAGAGTTCCACAGGCTAATTGTGCATTGTGTGAAGAACAAGGACTGTTTGTGTTCATCAGGATAATTCACATTAGTAGGTTTTTAGGATCATGCCTGTAATTAGTTATTATTTCTGTTTTAGTTATATTACATTTAGATTAAATTACTTTTATATTTTGTTTCCTCTACTATCTAACCTAATCTTAAACCCTCTAGGGATGGAGCCTTTCAACAGATTATTCCATTGCTAAATTGCCTTTGCTATTAAAATTTTATATCTAATGTCTATCTCAAATGTTTCCCTTAATTTTTTTTTTAAGTAACCAGCTATTGTACCTTCTTATACAGTTCTCAGCAGGTATAATCTTCCCTGCCCCTGTATATTGTTACCTCTCAAATATTTGTAGGCATGTTTATCAGATCTCCCTCATCTAACTTAAATTAGAAATACAGCATCAGACATACCCAGTTTTCTCTATTGTTTCTTGAGTAAGCTTCATACTTCCACTTGGAATAGCTGTGAAAGCTGTAAAAAAGGATTCCTGACAAGGTGATTTATCATGTACTATTTCCTCCTAGTTTTTTTAAGAGCAAAATTCTTTAAGATCCACACAGCAGACCCCATCACAGGTATTTTACAGTTCTTGTGTGTGAAGTGGAACATTGGGCTACATAGCTTCCATGTTCATAGATTCATAGACTCTAGGACTGGAAGGGACCTCGAGAGGTCATCAAGTCCAGTCCCCTGCCCTCATGGCAGGACCAAATACTGTCTAGACCATCCCTGATAGACATTTATCTAACCTACTCTTAAATATCTCCAGAGATGGAGATTCCACAACCTCCCTAGGCAATTTATTCCAGTGTTTAACTACCCTGACAGTTAGGAACTTTTTCCTAATGTCCAACCTAAACCTCCCTTGCTGCAGTTTAAGCCCATTGCTTCTTGTTCTATCATTAGAGGCTAAGGTGAACAAGTTTTCTCCCTCCTCCTGATGACACCCTTTTAGATACCTGAAAACTGCTATCATGTCCCCTCTCAGTCTTCTCTTTTCCAAACTAAATAAACCCAATTCTTTCAGCCTTCCTTCATAGGTCATGTTCTCAAGACCTTTAATCATTCTTGTTGCTCTTCTCTGGACCCTCTCCAATTTCTCCACATCTTTCTTGAAATGCGGTGCCCAGAACTGGACACAATACTCCAGTTGAGGCCTAACCAGCGCAGAGTAGAGCGGAAGAATGACTTCTCGTGTCTTGTTTACAACACACCTGTTAATGCATCCCAGAATCACGTTTGCTTTTTTTGCAACAGTATCACACTGTTGACTCATATTTAGCTTGTGGTCCACTATGACCCCTAGATCTCTTTCTGCCATACTCCTTCCTAGACAGTCTCATCCCATTCTGTATGTGTGAAACTGATTGTTCCTTCCTAAGTGGAGCACTTTGCATTTGTCTTTATTGAACTTCATCCGGTTTACTTCAGACCATTTCTCCAATTTGTCCAGATCATTTTGAATTTTGACCCTGTCCTCCAAAGCAGTTGCAATCCCTCCCAGTTTGGTATCGTCCGCAAACTTAATAAGCGTACTTTCTATGCCAACATCTAAGTCGTTGATGAAGATATTGAACAGAGCCGGTCCCAAAACAGACCCCTGCGGAACCCCACTTGTTATACCTTTCCAGCAGGATTGGGAGCCATTAATAACTACTCTCTGAGTACGGTTATCCAGCCAGTTATGCACCCACCTTATAGTAGCCCCATCTAAATTGTATTTGCCTAGTTTATCGATAAGGATATCATGCGAGACCGTATCAAATGCCTTACTAAAGTCTAGGTATACCACATCCACCACTTCTCCCTTATCCACAAGGCTCGTTATCCTATCAAAGAAAGCTATCAGATTGGTTTGACACGATTTGTTCTTTACAAATCCATGCTGGCTATTCCCTATCACCTTACCACCTTCCAAGTGTTTGCAGATGATTTCTTTAATTACTTGCTCCATTATCTTCCCTGGCACAGAAGTTAAACTAACTGGTCTGTAGTTTCCTGGGTTGTTTTTATTTCCCTTTTTACAGATGGGCACTATATTTGCCCTTTTCCAGTCTTCTGGAATCTCTCCTGTCTCCCATGACTTTCCAAAGATAATAGCTAGAGGCTCAGATACCTCCTCTATTAACTCCTTGAGTATTCTAGGATGCATTTCATCAGGCCCTGGTGACTTGCAGGCATCTAACTTTTCTAAGTGATTTTTAACTTGCTCTTTTTTTATTTTATCTTCTAAACCTACCCCCTTCCCATAAGCATTCACTATGTTAGACATTCCTTCAGACTTCTCAGTGAAGACCGAAACAAAGAAGTCATTAAGCATCTCTGCCATTTCCAAGTTTCCTGTTACTGTTTCTCCCTCCTCACTGAGCAGTGGGCCTACCCTGTCCTTGGTCTTCCTCTTGCTTCTAATGTATTGATAAAAAGTCTTCTTGTTTCCCTTTATTCCCATAGCTAGTTTGAGCTCATTTTGTGCCTTTGCCTTTCTAATCTTGCCCCTGCATTCCTGTGTTGTTTGCCTATATTCATCCTTTGTAATCTGACCTAGTTTCCATTTTTTATATGACTCCTTTTTATTTTGTAGGTCATGCAAGATCTCGTGGTTAAGCCAAGGTGGTCTTTTGCCACATTTTCTGTCTTTCCTACCCATCGGAATAGCTTGCTTTTGGGCCCTTAATAGTGTCCCTTTGAAAAACTGCCAACTCTCCTCAGTTGTTTTTCCCCTCAGTCTTGATTCCCATGGGACCTTATCTATCAGCTCTCTGAGCTTACCAAAATCCGCCTTCCTGAAATCCATTGTCTCTATTTTGCTGTACTCCCTTCTACCCTTCCTTAGAATTGCAAACTCTATGATTTCATGATCACTTTCACCTAAGCTTCCTTCTACTTTCAAATTCTCAATGAGTTCCTCCCTATTTTTTAAAATCATGTTGCTCAGAGACAGGAATTTTGTTCAAAATCTTTCTTTATTATGGTTTATAGATGTTGTTATTCCATTCAGTGGTGTCTCAAAGAGCAAACCCCATACAAAGCAATGCTTTTACATTTAACAATTACACTAAGCATTCACAAGTAAAGTTGACCAGAGATGACACTGGTGCTTTGTGGCACCTTTCAAACTTTCAAAATTTTGTTTTTGTCCCAGTGTGTAAGAAAACCAAAACTGTGCATGCCTTGCCATCTACTGGGGGTTAGGGCACTGGCTTAGAATGTGGGAGATACAGGTTGAAGTTCCTGCCTGTGTGATTCAGAGCAGAATTTTTCTTCCAAGATCACTCAGAATCAAGCAAAAGCATGGACATGAACTTCTGAGCCTTCTGCATCTCAAATCAGTACCCTAACCAGTAGTTTATAGAGTGGGAAGGAGACTTGTGCTTCCCCCTCTCTTCCTTTCTGACAAAAATGAATGTACCACATCTCACAAAACATTTTGATTTCCACTGAAATTCACTTAGCAGTGGATTTTTTGGCTTCTCCCCTGCATGCAATCTTGCATGGAGAAGGGAATGTGTAGAGAAGATGTGTACCTCACGGGCAGCCGTTCCCCACACCTCCAGTAGCCCTCTTCTGATGGTGAGGGTGGTTTTGCTGGCCTTAGAGAAGAGGCTGGATTTTGCATCAGTGCAGTGATTCCTAATGAATGCATTTCTGGATCACTAGACTTTAGAGAGAAAAATTATTCTCATCAATAGTAGATGCTCAACATTTTGATAGATACAGACCTTGTCTGAAAGCTGCTTACAGGTTTATTGTTTAATAAAATACTCATTTCTATTGTTAAACAGAGAAAACAATGTAATTAAAATTTATTAAATCATAGAAGAGCTGGCTAAATGGAGAACATTTTTTAATAGCTGGCTTTTTTGTTGCTAATCATCTCAAAATAACTTAGCACTTTCTCTGTTGCTGAGAATAGGTGCTAGTTATGAGCTCTGTGTGAGCTTTACAGACAGTGGCCCTGGACAGTAGTTTAATAAATAAATATATCTCCATCTTGTTTGTTATGCCACCATAGTACAAACTTCTTGTTATCAAGTTGCTGCCTCCCTTTCCTTTTCTTTTTTGCACCTTTTTTTCCCCTTTCAGGACAAACTGCTAAATGGATAATGTAGAGTGATATACTGTATAGACATCAGTTTGTGCAATTAGATCATGGATAAAGGGATTTGAAAGGGGGAACAAAGAGGAACCTGAGGTCATTGTTTGGCTCATTTGTAACTTTTAGAGTTCTTGACACACATGTTGTGACATGTGTGATGGTTTGAACTAACATGTGTTGCTTTAATTATGGTGCTTTCCTAGTGGGACCCACAACATAGAATCTTCTCTTGTTGTTTCATGTGTTAAGTTAGTTTTCCAAGTTTAACATCAAGGTAATTTTGTGTCTGGTGCTTTTGAAATGCTGTGTAACAAACTTTCTGAAGAAGAACTGTGATATAGCACCAAAGTTGTCCCATGTGGGTTTTACCAGCAGATTATGATTTACACTTTGCCTTTGGGAACCCGAGAAAGGTCACGATAGAATCCCGTAGTGACACTGAATGAAGCAGTTAGAGATTTTTGAACTATGGTCTGTGAATATAATGAGCAAGAGTTTCCTTTTCTGTTTAGAGAGAGTGAGTCATTTTGAATTTTTGTGTCTGCAGTGTTGTCTAATCCACTATATTTAAGAGCAAAATACTCTAGAAACATTTTAAAAAAAATAAAACTGGAATATAATATAAAATTGATTCTAGAGTCTGTTCCTGTTCTCTTTGAAATTAACAGGAGCAAGGTCAAGCCCCTACTCTACATCAAATTGCATAGAAGAAAATGTCACTTTTTGAAAAGTGTATTAAATGTAGTAAAAAGGGAAGACTAATAATGAAAAAGAATCTGTCTCGACAGTTTGTAGGCATTGGGCAGTTCTGCAGCTAGCAAAATTTCCACTCAAATCAGTGAGACTTTGACTCGCAGCTGAGATGCAGGGAATGCAGCTTTCAGGCAGAAAACTTTCAAGGCCTTTCTAATACAGTTTCTATTTTTAAAAATGTCTAATTTATAATAAATTCAAACCATGAAAATTAACCAACATCTTTTTTCTAAAAAAGAATAGTGCTTACTTTGTGACTTAGTCCTCTGACCCAGATTTTCAAAGTGCCTAGTGATTTTTGGATGACTCCATTTTTAGGTGCCCAGTTTTGATATAAATTAAGGCAACTTGATTTTCAGAGGGCAGGTGTTCAGTACTTTTAATTAGGCGCCTTTGAGGTGTCTGAAATTGGGCAGCCAAAATCTGAGGCAGCCAAGATCATAGCCAGTTAAAAATCTTAGCTCCTACCTTTTTCATGCATTCAGATACAGAACTGCATTTCCTGAGTCTCCAACCACGTCATTAGACTGAACTTGAAATGTAAGAAATATAATAAAATGTCAGCTTTCACTACAAACCAACAATGCTTTCATTTATGGTGAGACTGGAAGAGTGACAGATACTTTATTTAATTTAACAAAAAATAAAGTAAATAAGAACTGGGTTATGTCAGGACTTAAAAACTTCCTTGTTCACTTTGCTACACAATGATGCAACACTGAGCTAGCTAGTATAAGAAAATTGGAAGGCAAAATCGTCTGATTAGTCTGTTTCAGTAATACAAATTGAGTGAAATGCAAAATAGCAAACCTAGTGTAAATACTGAAAAGTAAATTGGATTTTGAGTTTTAAATGTAGAGCTTGAACAATGGAAGATGTTCTCAGTGATGCAGTTGTACCCCACTGGTATTCAGCCCAAAGTTGCCAACTCTCACTGTGTTGTGAATTTCACAGTATCTGCTAGTGTTTCTTTTCCTTAAAGCCTCAGTTTCTGGAGAGATGGGATCACATGAAAATCTTTCTTTCTGTCTTTCTTTCATAAATTTCTAGCTCTCATGGTTGTGAAGATGAGCTTGAACATATGAACCCTAAAGGCTAAAATACAGAAGTTAAATAAATGGAACTCAAAATGTTATTAATATTAAAATCTAATGACTTTGAAGCCAATCTTTTGATTTTTGTGGGGGTTGACTCATGATTTTTGAATGCTAGGGGCTGGAACTAATGTCAGCCTGTGGTCCGCTGATAGCCAGCTAATCACATGGTCTTTCCTCTTTATTACCAGCTGCCACATTGCATTAAAACGCATCTAAAACACATTAGATACCTCCCTAACACTACTTTTCCATGAAGGCAACTGATGCAGTTGTGATAGGGAGGTTCTCCAATCCATGATTTGGAGTGGAGGTGGCCTGAGAGATCATAATTGGGAGAGAAGGTTTCTACAAGACAATCTCTGTTAATATGTAGTGTCTGCTTTGGAAAATGAGAACCCTCAGTATACATCTCTTCTAATCCTGCATAGAGACATCAATAACAAGTCCCTTAGGAACACATACTGTCTGAGATCTTATCTGAATTTTTCTACAGAAACCCTGATTGTCAACACTTGTGCATGAGCCTTATTGTAGTCACTGGATGTGTTCATGCTATTTAATTACCTTATTGACAATCCAGATAACATTGTTCAAAATGAATAATGCATTCAAGGAATCAGTATGGTACTAGGTTTTTAAGGTCAGGCTTGACAAAGCCCTGGCTGGGATGATTTAGTTGGGGATTGGTCCTACTCTGAGCAGGGAGTTGGACTAGATGACTTCTTGAGGTCTCTTCCAACCCTAATCTTCTATGTTTCTGTGATTCTATATCGGTGACAATTTATTTTTTGGCTGTGAAAATGACATCCTTTGGTACATTTTGTCTTTAAACAAATGACTTATTATATGAAAAAAGCTGCACAATCAACAGATAGAACTTTATGTGATAGTTTCTTACAAGAACGTTTGTGTACAAAATAATGCTAAATAAAAATATCTTGTATTTTAGTGATGCCCAAATACCATCTATTCAGATTATAAAGGAAAGTAGGATTTTTAAAAAAAAAATTCAGTATGCTGGACTCCTCTAGCCCATATTGAAAAAAATGCTTCAGGTTCTTCACAGTAGAGTAAATGGGGAAAAAAACGCATGTCAGTTTTTTTACAACTGCTTTATAAATGGTGATTTCTATCTTTCTTACATATTCAGTTTTTAGTCAGGATGCATTGCCAGATTTTGAACCCTCTAATTGTGAACATCAATAACCACTGGAATACTGAAAAGGTGAAAATTGATAGCAATGGTCATGGTTAGTTGCAGGTGAGTAGATGTAATAAATATTGTCAGTGTTGTGTAGCTATTGTAAATCTTAAGGAATCCTTTTCCATTTGTTTCTGGTGGCGATAAGACAATAGAGTACTGACTCTCAGACTGTTGGTAGAAGAACTTCCTCCCACTTCATTCTCAGAAATGCAGAAAACTTCACTTACTAATGGTACATCCACATGATGGGTGCTAGTACCACAGCTGCAGTGCTACAAGTGTGCTGCTGTAGGTGCCAACATTGATGGAAGGGATGTTTTCCCAGCTGTGTCCATGTCAGGGGTTAGGTTGGCTGATCTATGGTGCTGAGGGGTATGAATTTTTCATATTCTTGAGTGATGTAGCTAGGTCAATCTAGATTTTAAATGTAGCCCAGGGCTTTGTGATTTTTGGGATGGAGGTGGGGAGAGGGAGTTTGCAGTCTGCCATTTACATGGGTTTCTGAAGTAACCTCTAGTCATGCTTTTCTCTCTCCAGACTTAGCCTCAGCAGACGAGTGAAGGTTTGGGGTAAATGGGATTAGGAATTAATGTACTATGCAACTGCATTTTGTAAAGATGAAGTGCATACACTTTGTTGTCATGCCTTCTTTCCAAGCTGTGAGGCAACCCATTCAAATAGTCTTCCTTACATAATCATTTTCATAGCTCACGGATAGCCACTGTTCAGAACAATCTAATTTCTTCCTTATGCTCTGTATCACATATGATGCTCACTGACTGAGGCCCAGATTCTGGAGTCTTGACTCAGGCAAAGATAACTTTGGTCTAACGTGCATAGTTCAGTGAGCTGATTATAGTTATTGGTGCTGAAGAATAAAGCAGTAAAACACTGCTACAGATACCAAAGTTTGTCAGCAGGCTGATGCAACCTAAGTAGTAGCTGAAGGCCTGTTTGAAGGATGGAAAGGAGTCTTTTCAAGCAAACATATTACTAGTTTTACTCCCTGGGAAGTTATGTGCTATTTTTCTGTGCCAAATTACAAATCTAGTGACCTTGCTAAGAGCTGCTTTAGATCTAAACATACTTTTATTTTCACAAGCAATCGCTTTCTTGGATTTGCATCTGCACTTCGATAATTTTGGATTAGGAACATAGTTACTTTTTCTTTAGAAAAGACAGACAACTCAAGAAAATAACAGGCAGGGAGACAGTGGTTTAGCTAAACCTGACTTTTTTGGAAGTTGGTTTGACTAATTTTGTCTGTGAAAACATCTGCATGGGATCTATATTTGCTAGTTTTATCCCCTTGTCCCAGGCCACACTTACACTTGCCAGCACTTGGCTAGTTAAAGCACTTTGTTCTTTGCATATGTCATGTTTTATGCCTTCTGAAATATTGTGGTAACTGAGTTCCTTCTGCTGATCAATACCATATATCAGGGTTATTCACATTGATCTGGGTTAAGAGACCTAAGATGTTTAGCTGGGTAGGGTAATAGTTTTCAACAAGATTGGAAAGAAATGGAAACCTCAGTGCCACGTTGAGGAGGAATTATTTTCAGTGGATTCCTTTGGAAACCTACTGTAAATCAAGAAAGGGAAGAAAATGTATGCAATGTTACATTTTAACAGAGTCAGCAAACAGACAAAGATTTTAGGAATGAATGGAGCTACTTCAGCATGATTTAAAATGCTTCTTAAACTTCAATACCTACAATATTTTATAACATTTAAGCTATAATTGACACATGGACAATTAATTTGCAGTTACCTCTGGCCTGACTTCCAGCTTTGGACAGAGCTCCCCATTCATTAGCAAGAACTTTTGTCTATTTGACCAGACTTTGAGCTCCCTCTCCAAGACACAATCCGATATATTCATATTTCCCACATTTTCCACACCTATTGTGAGCACACGTCTCTTAGTCAGCTGACTTTCTTCCCATCTGTTAATTCCATAGTCCCCACGATCAACTCTGCGTTCTGTTCTGCACTTGACAATCTCTCATTCCTCTGCTCCTGCTCGCACATTAACTCCAGGGAAAGCCTAGGGACTGTACAGACTTCCATGCTCCAAAAGGTATGCCTTGCTGAAATAGTTACATGGTGGAGAACCTGGAGTGTGTGTGGACTTGGAAGCAATATGAGGGTTACATTGTGCTTTTTATCCATGCACAAAATTCCCCATCATATCCATGGGAATTGGCTTGTAGCTCAAGGGAATAAATGACTCTGAATTTGAAGGATTTAAGGGAAGTATTGCAATGTCAAGCAGTGCATCTGGGGAAGGGGAGAGAGTTTATGAGGAGAAGAGGCAAAAGGCATTTCAGAAAAAAGAGTCAGGCATATTCAGATAACCTAATGTCTGTGGCAAAATGGAGTTGTGTTGCTGAAGCAGTGAAGCTCCCGGAGGTGGGTACTTTGTAGCTGATTGATTTTCTTGCCTGCAGAATGACTAAAGATAGGAATGGATGGAACTCCATTGGCACCATCTGTGATTCACAGCCATTTCATGGCATGTTTGTTACAAACGTAGGAATATACTCAAGTTGGCAATTTTGTATGTAAAAGTGGCTGTGATATGAGGGCTAATGCAATAAATGTGAGTCAGCTCAGCTACATAACAACAAATGGCATACAGTTGCTGGTTGTATCAGAAAAGAGGCCAGAATTACTATCCTCATTCTCTAATGACTACAGTTTACCAGATTTTGTATGTTACTAGTCCAATTGAGACTAGAATAAATTAACTGTAAATGCATCTTGTAGTCTTAGATATTCTAGGATGTTGTTAAGGGATTTTTATCTTAAAACATCCCTGTAGATTTAGCCTGATTCCTGTTGTCCATTTTGCTAATCTTCAATTCCTTTTCTCAATCCTTAGTTTGGAGCAGTGCTCTTGGAATGGTGTAGTACTTCTGGCCCCAATACTCTTCCAAGGCTGCTATGAGGCTGTAATAGTGCTAACTAGATCAGTTCTGTGGGAGATGCATTGTGGCAGATCAAAATTTCAGTAATTCCCAAAACATTGACTCACTAAATCTTACTCACGTATGATGAATAAACTTGTCTTTCTGCAGGAAAGATACTCGAGTACTGAACCTTCAAGTTGACAAAAGGGACGTCACAGTTCAAAACAAGAAGGGATGTAAAGTTTTATTAACTGGTTTGTGTGTACAGTGAATTTAGTACAGGTGCAATATCCCAGACGGATAGCCCTAGAGAAGAGTGGACTTCTATGCACACAAAAAAGGAGTAGTGCCAGTGCAAACTTCCCAAGATGGTCCCATCAGTGTTCTTCAACCATATTCTTGAGCTCTCCTCTTCGTGTGTGAGGGCAATTCATTCTCTGTGCTTATTCAGTGCATGGCCTCTCTGCCAAAAAGGGTACCAGTTGTGATGGTGAGTAATTTTGAGTTGTGGACTGTTGTTCACTGTCCATTGGCTTAGTCTGATTAGCCAGCAATCAGCATGTTTCACTTTAGCCATTGAACAATAGTCAGCTGGTCACTTTGAAATCATATGGTGCTAGATTTAAACAATGTAATGTTTTTCTGTACAAGATCTTATTAAAATCGTTTTATTCTAGCCTTCTAATAAATGGATCACATTATCTGCGGAGTAATATATTTAGAACTACTGTCTTTAATGCTGCAGGCACAAGTAACCTACCTTGAAGTTAGTTTAACTACATTAATTTCCCTCTTTTTGGCTAACACTGTAGTGATTACGGATGGTTCCTTTCTCTCACCTCTTTCTCCACCCCCATTTTTTTATTATACATTGGCAATAAAATGGGCACATTCTGTAAATAGTGAATTATAAGCCTGTCTTGAATATTAAATGTTTTGAAAATGAGAGAGTTGTGACATACTAATTGTTTCTTCACAAATGATCTTGGAATAGCCACTGGGGCAAAGCACATTTAGACCACAGCTCCTTCTGGTGTCTGGCTTCTTTGGGGAGGCTGTCAGTTCAGGCATTCAGGAACGAATGGCTTCAGTGAGCAGTTCAGGCTTTTACTGATGGCATTATCATTTTCTATGCATAAGTGGGATGTTTTAGGTGGGATCATTGTTAGATTTCCTCGCTGGCTCATGACCGGTTGTTGCTAAGAGATATTCACACGTATTTGCTGTGTGAAGGAGTTCATATCTGCTTCTATGTGGCTTTTGATAGCATAATCCAGCAGAGATGAATATGTGAATGTTTGAGCAGTGCAGAGTGGGGAATGACATGGTACCAAAAACCCCTGCACAGTTCTTTTCTGTCAGTTCATTTTGTTGCTATAAATGTATACTGTACATGAGGCTGTTCTCTTGAATGTGTTTCTTTTCTCCATCCAAACAAATCTTTCCAAACAGTAGCATCAAAAGGGTGGGGGGATGGCACATAATATAGAAATCTTTTATGTCATCCTGAACTTGTGAGGAACTGAAATCCCAGAAGTCCCAGTGAAATTCCTGGGATCGAGAGTCTTCAGCACAGGTTTGGATCAGGCCCTCCATGTTTAGAGTAATGCCAAGGACTGTAAAAATATAAACTGTGTGGGTTTTGGGAGAAAGTGTTCAGAAGTTGGGTTCGACTAAGCACCCAAAAGTCTGAAATCTGCCACAGACAGCTCCTATCTTAATTATGATTGGGCCAGAATTTTCACAAAATCAGTTTTTCTCCTGGTATTTTGACATTTCTCCTTCTTCCAGCCGGAACCAGGAACTGCAAAGACATGCAAAAATAAAAAGCAAGTTATCCATATTCTTTTATTGATCTCAAGAAATGTTTTAGTTCAGGATTTGGGAGACAGTTCAGATTAGTTCTTGCTTTATGTGGACCATGTTCATCCATCCTGATCCAACTCCCATTGACTTCAGTGGGAGTTGGATCAGGCCCCTAATGAATAGGTACCATGCTGGGATCGGACTACATCTATCAGTGGAAGATAAGGAGTGCTGGAAGAAAAAACCCCATAAAACAGGGAACTGATACAAGTTCATGGTAATGCTTGAATTGGGAGGTGAATCATACCCACTTTTCTCTCTTGCCAGTTGAAAACAAGTTGAGAAGAAAGTTGAAGCCACCATAATATTTTTAAGGGCATTTCTGGACCATGATTATCTTATCTCTGAAGAGTGGTGATTGTATTTAGCTATTTAGAGCTAATTATAAAATTGTTTGTTTGAACTGGAATTAGTTCCCTGCAGAACAGGTCTTCGTAGCAAAAAAAAGCTAATTAGAATTAACAGTTTCATTTCCCTTATGACTATTGGGGCACATAAATGTTGGTGTCAGAAGAAATTAAAGAGAGGTGGTCAAGGTTTGTGGGTCCCAAATTAAACCTACCATTACCCTTTCCTCACCCACTGCATGTGTTTGCTAAATCTTTGTAATCCATTTATGTGCTTCTTTTCTTCCTTCATTATAAATGCTTCAGTGCTGTTGTTTATCAGTATAAATAAATTCAGTTCCACTAGCCTAATTCTCTGTAACAAACTAGTGTCTTTGTGCGTTTGTTTGAGATAGAGGAAATTACATTTCAGTGAAGAAACCAGTTTCAAGCTTGTAAGAACTCATGAACAGTACAGATATTTTTTTTTAATTATGAAAAATTACCTTGACAGTGTGTCCTAATTATTCTCAGGATGTAAGACCGATAATGAACACTTCAAAACCGGCACAAAAATAACTTTACATTTCTTTGGGTGACTTTGAAATATTCTAGAAGTGCTAGAAATAGGCCAGTGGTGCTTTGACTACTGCTACAAGCAATAGGGGTCGCTGATGCGACAGCCAATGAGTGATCCAAAATAATTTCAGAGGTAATGGGAAAAACAAGATGAATTATGGACCAAATGATTGATGTTGTTTGGCTAGGATAGAGCTTTAGGCTTTTTTAATGGACAGTCAGTGCTTTAAAAAGGGAAGGGTAATTAGTGCTACAGGACTGAATTAAGATAAAATCTCCAAGCTGAACTAGTTAAATTGTTTTTCTCCTGGTGAGAATTTACTTGTAAAGAAAACCATCCTTTCAGGCTGCTGAAAGGATGACAGGCTGAAGGATCTTGCTGCTCTCCTGTATATTGTTGATTAATGGAAACTTCTGAATGGAGATTTGACCTATGTCTGAAGGAGACTAAACTCTGTGTCCCTGGTTCAGGAAAGCACTTAAGTGCATGCTTTTAGCCTCACTGACCTGTATAAGACTTAGCACATGTTTAAGTGGTATCCTGCATCTGCGCTTAAATTGTACAACATAGCATTGCTTCCTGTTTATCTGAAGGACTAGGTTGTTTGGCTTTTGATGTTTGTTGTCTCAGACAAACATGAATATAATACTGTAATAACTAATATATGCATCTCCTCAGATAGTCTGGCTAAACAGAAGAGCTTGACATTGTTTCCTGAAGATCCATAGGAGAAGTCAGTTTAAGAATAGAGCACCCTCCGCTGAAGAAGGGAAAGAGTAGGGGAGATTTATAAAGGCGCAAATGGCGGTTAGGAACCCAACTCCCATCTGAGCCTTTTAAAATCTCTCCCTACATTACTAATAGAAAATCCTGACATCTGCATCTTGGTATATGTAGTAGATATTGAAGGAAAATTGCCCTGAATATCCCTGCCAGGGTGGGCTGATCTCCAGAAGTGTGACGCTGTCCAATTCAAACTCATCTGTAGTGTCTTACATCACTGGAAAGTTAATATCGCTAATAGAGCTTGTCAAACAAATTCAAATTTTGAAATTTTTCAAGTGGGGGGCAAGAGGAAGGAAACTTTTTCATGGAACTGTTCACAGTCTTCCCTCCCGCAGTTTTATTAGCTTCTCTTAGTTGGCTTTATTCAACACACTATGCCTGTCTTTCAAAATATGAGAAACAAAATTGAAGTTGTCACAATGTGGTTTTGTTGCTGCATGGTCAGTGCCTAGCATTGGCTCCTGTTTGAGAAATGCCTGAGGCTTTACATATTTTTGTTGTCTAGAAAATGAGTTCCACGAGATGAGTTTTTTCTTAAGCTTAAGTTGCAAGTGACACATTTCTTTCTTTAGCTTCCTGCAAGAATTAGTGGTGTTCAGCATTCTAGCCCAGGTTTATGAACAGAATTTGATGTCTGAGTAAAGAAAAAGCAAGGCCGCTAATAATGCATTCTAAGTTGTTCAAGAGATCAAGTCAATTGGATGAGAAAAAGTTCAATCTGAAGATGCATCTAATTCATAAGAATATAATGCTTGCACATTCTAGCTTTTATCTCTGTATGTAATCAGTATGGTCAATGCATATCCTGCAGGGCTATTTTTTTTTTTTTTAAATTATTTTAGTAAATGTAAGAAACATCTGATTTAAGGTTGCATGTTCAACTTTAGCTGTAGCATTCCCAAAATTTCGAGTGCTTGACTAGACACCCTTAACATAACTTTTGCAGTTTGTCTATGTCAGAAGGAATAAATTAAGTTCCCGGTTGTGTAATTAGAAAGTACTCACTGATGACAGCCAGGCTGTGCCTGTCATCATTAGTGAACTACATACCAGTATACTTAACAGGCATCAGTTAGGCCAAAGTGTGTCTCATTGATATTGCAGGCCTTATCTGTATCTGTATACCTGGGCTCACATGTCTTATAAGTGCACAGTTTAAGAAATAGTTAAGGCAGATATATATACGTCCCAATGTCTTTGCCACCCACCGCTGTCAGCCCTTCTGCCTTCCTGCTGTGCCCTCAAATTGTGGTTTTTCTTGTTTTTGTTTCGTCCCTTCTCCCCACTGTCTTGTTTAAACAGATCTAAAGCATTAAAAGCAGATTAAGGCTTAGGATAGGTTTAAGCTGCTTTAATGCTGTAGCTAATTTTTTGTGCTCCCTCCCACAGCAAAAAACAAAAACCGACCCAAAGAACACAGTTTTTGAGGTGGACCCCAAGGTTAGCTGGCCAGTGGATGGGAAACTTAAGGAATAGTCAAACAAAAGCAAGTTGCTGATGCTGCTTAAATGTATCCTTTCTAAGAAGAGTGCGTCTATCTTTAACTGTATAATTACCAGTCTAATGAAAAATATACTGTGTTGCATCCTATTGGCTATAAAACGTTTTCTTTAATCAATTTTAAGTAGGTGCGTTAGCCATTTCAAAGTGCTATTCCATCTTTTCAACTTTTTTTAAAAATACAATAATTGTAATAGTTTAAAGGAACCAGTAAACGCATACATCAAAAAAAATTCTGTGTTTTGCTTAGTATATAATTTGTAAATTCTTCTCCTTTTAAAAAGCCAAATAATTTCCCCACCCTCCTTCAACTTTTTGAGGGCAGTGTTGACTGGGAGATTTGGGATAATAATCACAGACATCTTTGAATGCAGTCCAGGTAATGAAGAACCAGACTTGGAACAGGTGAAGAGAGGGAAAGGGCCAAGGTTGTACTAAAATGACAGTCACTCGGTACTCTGTCTTGCAGCAAAAACAGAGGCTGTTGTTGTTTTGGCATGTGCCCTATGTGAGGGCTACTGTTGTCAGAGTATTCTAGTCTTCACATTCAAAGCTGTTCTTTACAAGGATCTCTTAAGTTTCCCATGTCAAATCATTATAATGGAATATGACTTCTCTAGAAAATGAACAGGTTCTGTGTAAAGCTTCAGAGAGCCCATTGCATTAATGGTGCTAAGCTGTTGCACAGCAGTTAAGCAGAAAAGGGCAGGAGCCAGTAGTGGCTTTGTGAGCTGTAGGGATGATATTTAGATTCTGTTCTACTCAAGAGACAAATCCTCTTGAATATAGGTCATAACAGCAATTAACCTTAGGTTCCTGGGTCAGATGGAGGACAGAGTCTGTATGTATGTGAGGGGTGGAGAAGGATGTGGGGGATAAGGAACTTGTTGCTTAATTTCCTTCCAAGAAAAATCAGGATGAAAGGATTGGATAAAAAGTAAGAAGGCAGAGCTGGCATTTATTTTCAGATCACATGATACATCACTGGTATCCTTAGGAAAATGCTGCTTCCTCATTGCGCTGTTTTCACCAGTGAACAAATTAAAGAATACTTAGCACTTATCCATTTATATCTTCAAGCCTCACATAAATATTGAGCCTGAGCCTGCTCCCAATGAATGTTTTGTCACTGGAGTTCAATGGGAGCAGATTGGTCTTGGTAACTACTAACAACACCTCTGTGAGGTAAGTGTGATTAATGTAACTATTACATTCTGAGACTTTTGTATTCTGTGTTCTGCACATTTTTATATTAAGCCTATGCAGAGACGGCAGCCATTTTCTTCGGAGCTGATGTACCCTTATACTGAGGTCATACACGTGCATACATATGCATGTACACCTCCCACTTCCCCCACACACTTTATTCTTTCATCAGAAATTCAAGTGAGTTTTTGCAAAAACAAAACAGTAGGCAAATAAGCTGTGTTAAACCTTAGGTTACAGTTAGGAAAGTGAGGGGCTGAGATTTGCCCAAGGGCAGATAGTGAATTGGTGACTGAGACAGGATTAGAATTCAGGAATTTTTGACTTGTAGTCTCATGCTCATTCCTCCAGACCACACTGCTTCTCAGATAAAGAAGTACTGCGGAGAAACAAAATATAAATGAGGGGGAAAAACCAAATGTGTCATACTTTTATATAAAGTAGCCGTGCAACCTCTGACTCTGCTCTCTTAGGGCTGGTCTACACGGGGGGGGGAGGAGGGTCGATGTAAGATACACAACCTCAGTTACGAGAATAGCGTAGCTGAAGCTGATGTATCTTATTTTGACTTACCTCCTGTCCTCATGGCGCGGGATTGACAGCTGTGGCTCCCCTGTCGACTCTGCTTCCGCCTCTCGCCCTAGTGGAGTTCCGGAGTCAACAAGGAGTGTGGTGGGGATTGATATATCGCATCTATACGAGACACTATAAATCAATCCCCAATAGATCGATTGCTACTCACCGATCCGGCAGGTAGTGTGGATGTACCCTCGACCTTGACTGGATCAGTATCTAAGGTGGAGATGTCATTCCAACAGACCTCTTCTACCTGTGCCTAATATTCTAGTTTATAGTTGTTATAAGTCTAGATGTTTTTAAAAGCCTCAGAATAAATTGCTTATGGGCTTTTGGATTTAATTATCATTAGAGAGAACACAAAGAAAGATCTAGGTGCTGCAGGAAATGAGATAGTTAATTCTGTAGGTGATACTATTCTCTTTGAGTGAAAAGCAACTCCTCTATATTGTACTGTACTGTAGCTGGCACTCTGGCCACTTATTATTAAAAATCTCTGGGCATTAAACCCCAATATTGTGCCTGGGAAATGACATAAGATGTTCTTCACTGTGTATAGCTATAGAGTGCTGCTGTGCTTTGGATAAAGGCTGCCACCTTCCAGCGTTGGAAATGTGTGCACTTCAGTGATGGATAAAGTTATTTCTTGGTGGTACTATATACAGTACAGCTTGAAATGTTTGAATGGTGTGAGATCCTTGGCTGAATGGTGCTATATAAATATTTCAGTTTTATTGTTTGGTTTTGTAAACAATGAACTAAGCAAATATGATTATCCCCATACATACATATCAGGAGTTCCTGTCGGTGAGTGTCTGATAGTTGGAATCACCTCTTCACTGGCATGTTCTGTTTCTATTGGGGTGTCTGAAAGTTAGGGGGATTCTACAGAATGTCAGAAATATTCTTTGTGCAAAATCAAAGGTGTGTTGATTTGCTACAGGTGAACACCTCCGATTTGGATTTTTATCATAAAGACAATGAGACAAGATAAGTGCTTCAGAATATTAATTATGGCCGCTTACAATGTAATGCCTATAGGAATCAGGGACATATAGCAACATGTGTGAATGCTGAAGTGTAGTCACTGAACTCTTAGTAAATTACTTTAAATTGTAATAATAATTAGTTTATTGTAGTTTAGTAGTAGTTTAGTTTAGTATTCTAGTTTAGTAGTAGTTTAGTTTAGTAGCCAATGAGAACTAAAGGTTCAAATAAGTCAAAAATATCCATGTTGGCTGTGAAGCCTCCATAAGGGTTTCCATGGCTCCAATCCCACAAAGACTCATTGTGATTTGAAATCCATGTGTTTTTGTGTTCTCCCAGTAACAGAGTCATTTTCAAAGGTTTGGAAGCCTCTGCCTTTTGCTACAGTGGAACGTGAAGCTACCTCTCCGTCCTTTACCATACGTTTGGATGATGGCTTCAGGGCTGATCTTAGACACAAGCAAAACAAATGACTGCTTCAGTACGTGCTCTGTTCAGAATCCCTTCCTCTTATGATCCCGTGAAATCTCTTCCACCAAGAATGGTAACAGAGGGGACGAAAATAACACCCTTCCAGATTGCTTCCCTCTAACAGCAAGTTTGGAGGAGGAGCAGCAGCTCAGGCCTGATTCTTGTCCCTAAAGACATAGGGCCCTCAGAGTGTAAAGCCAGCTTTCTGTGGCCTGCACTACTGACATCAGTGATTCTGCTGAGCATGTTTAGAGATAATAACATGACATCCATAGGCAAGAGAGCTTCCTGAGACAGACTAATGACCCCTCTTCTTCCCCACATAAAGAATTTAAAGTGCAAGTGAAGTCAGAGAAGATCTGCGTAAAACTAAGTGACTCTGTGGTGTTTAGGGTCACCAGTTCTGGTTGGACGAATTCCTGGAAGTTTCATCATATGACATAATCTTTAATTAAAAAATGATCTTTAATTCCAGGAGACACCAGGACAATTCTGGAGGGTTGGCTCATTACTCCTCATGCTGCCTCACTGGCTTCCTGGTCAAATTTGAAGGCCCACACCAGCTCTGCAAACTCCATCCACATTCTAGAAGTCAGATAAGTTTCGTCTTACCTATCACACACCATTATTGCTAATAAAGACACTGTAGTTAGGACTCAGCTTACAATATACTTGGAACATGAGACCGAATAGAATCCAGGTTGCTCTCCTATTGCAGTGTTGACACTCTAGAACTAACAAAAATAAAACAGAAAAGGGTTGTTATTGATCTATCAAATAAATAGAACTGGCCTGTAGACACACAGGGAACTAATGTTGCCAATTTTCCTTTGACTCAATCTTTTTTTTTTCTTTCTGACCATAATCTCACTTTAAGGAGAAGCACATTTGATTATAGCTTATGTCTGCCTGAATGCTTCTAAACTAGTATTTACAGACTTGTTTTCATGTTAATAGAAGACCATTGTATCTCTTAATCCATGTGGGGTTTGGACCACTTGATCTACCCTATGTATTCTCTGCTACAGCTACATCTACGTATCAAAATAGAGCCGTAAGCAGAACAAACTGGTATGAGGTCAGTATTCTGCCTTTGACACTGGTAAGGGCACCACCTGCCAGGCTTCTGAGCACTAAAAGTTAATCCTTGCCTGGTTGCTGCCGATCATTACAAGAACTGTGGACATGAATACGACTGAATTCCCTGTTCAGTGGTTTACCTTGTCTCCTGCAGGCCTTTTCTGACTTGCTAACGTCTACAGGCAGCATTCCCCTGTTATGTGTACTCTGGTGACCCAAGGAATACAGATAGATTTCTCTGGCACCTGCTAGTATACAGTCTGTCTTGGTGACATCTAAAAGAGCCAATATAACCTACCTGAAAAAATGACCAATGGACTGTGTTTTCCTCACAGTACAGCTATCCTTTCATTCCCATGCAAGAGTGAATAGGGCTGTGATACCAATGAGTTGCGCCTTTACAGAGAAAGGACCACTCACTGAACAGATGGAATGTATACCATTGTGCAAACTATCTGTTTAACCCAATTATTCTTTAGCACCAAGGGTGAGAGTCCAAACATTGTCTGAGTGGGCACTGTGCTGTCCAAACAGGTGGGCATGATACTAGGCAATTAGACATCGATCCAGTCTTGGCACACGCAATTACTTCTCTTTAAACACTTTGGTATAGTAGCAGGAACTTGGCTGTTGTTGAAAGTGGTCTTGAGGTTTGTTTTTTTTTTCCATTTGATCAGAGAGATGGTAATACAGGGGTAATTTGTTGCACATACCACCATTTAGAAGTCAATTTCTCTGGCACATTTGGGAATCTGGTGAGCTGGGCACCTCAAACACAGATTGGGACTGTATTCTGGAGGTTTGAAAGCAAGCTCCTGGCTGAAGCTCTGATTTTAATGCTTTCGTGTGATGACAACCCAGTTATCAGATTCCTAAGAGACACTTCTGCTACAAACATTTTTTTCTCCCACTTCACTTTCTCATTTTCTATAGCAATTGGTTTGTACTTGGCAGCTTGGTTAGGGCCCTGCTCTAAATGGGGAAACTCCACCTGGTGGTCCTTCTATGCATGCCAATGCCAATTGCAGCAGAAGCAATTACAGATTTCTGTCTATGAGATATACTTCTACACTGGCTTCTTTATTCCCTGGGTCAGTTTCAACCAAAATCCTGCTCCTCTTCTGCATTTCAGCATTGTTTACTATGTTGCTTTTTGCTATTAAGGTGCTGAGAATACTAGGTCTTCTAGAAATCAAAGCAATAATGGTCTTATAAAATCACCATTCATTTGAATGAAGTATCAGATTTGAATGAAGATTATCAATGTGCCTCCTCCATGAGCCTGATTTCATTGTAACGTTATATTAAAAAACATCTTGGAGAGAATTGATTGTACTTCAAACACTTTTTAATCTCGCAGACATCTCTCATATGCAGGGCATTAAAAATAACCTGGTGGCTAACAACAGCCTCAAAATAACAGGCAGAAAAGTATTTAGAAAAGATGAAATAGTAACTAAAATTGGATTTCTGGAGTTACTTGTTTATTGCTGGTTTCCTTTACCCTCTGGAATGTTTTTTGCTTTATGTTTAGTAATTCATGTACATCAAAGTGTATTAGCTCTATTTTATCCAAACGTAGTACAGTATTTATCAGGCTGGGCCTATATTTTTCATAGTGTTATATCTACCTGTCTATACCTCAAATCATCCTATGTATTCTGGATACAGCCTTCAGCATATTTCTTGTGGTAATTTGTGAGTGTCTTATTTCATGATTGTGTTTGCACGGTAAGCATCTGGAGCTTTTGGTATAATCCAGTTTTATTCAGTGCCGATGCAAAATTGTCCCCAGATAAAATGGAAATCTGGACTGAAAGTGAACAGAGTCTAAATGCTGATTATTTAATATATTATTTTCCTATAAAGTGTATTTTTGTGTGAAAATATTAACATTAAAACCAAGATATGGAAATTATTGGGAAAGTCATTTTATTTGTTGACAGGTACAACAATGACTGGAAAAAAATAAATTTTTAAAGAAAATGTTATTTACCAAGTTACTTAGTGAAATTAGCTTGAAAAATTGCTCTGAAAAAAAGCTAACCACTATAACATCAGAAAATATTATTCTATCCAAGAGAAGAGACATACCATACATGTACTGTAAACACAAGAGAAATACAGTAGTCAGTACGAGGAAACACAGTGTTGACTTAAACTCTTTTTGTTTCCCATGGTAGTGAAAATAACAAAGCTTAATCACATCTTGCAGTAATCACAGAATGCATCCAAATGCTATGTAGTCCTTGGATGGAATCAAGATACCCCAGAAGGGAAATGGAGATGCCTTATTTTCCTGTTTCTCTCTCTCACACAGTCTGAGGCACTGTAGCAAAGTACATTTGAACAATTTGTTCATCCTGTGTTTTCCATTTACGAAGACCATTCACAGTAGTGGACTAGTGGTGTACAAAGGCCAATTTACAGTGGCAGCTGCCTCTGAAATGGATGTATAGGCATAGAGTTAACTTTGGTAATAACAGAAAATAAGAGATGATACTGTTGTTCCTGGTTCTGAAATTCTGGTTTCTATATGAGCTAAGATACGTTTTCAATAGTACATTAATTTTCAGAGATCCTCTGATTCTCTAGATGCACTTGCTGTTTATCCTTCTGATGGCAAAGGAAGTTTCCTGAGAGTGGCCACGAGGCTTCTATCTGCAAAAGGAAAGGACAAAGAGAAAATGAGTCTAGTACACCAAAACAAGTAAATTGCAAAAACATGCTTGGCTCTATGGTGCAAATGACTTCTCATTTCTGCCTCAAGATCCTTGTCCAGAAAAAGACTCACCTGATCATAGGACTGTCTAGTAACTGAGTGAAACCGTAACTTTCAGTTCATCATGGGACATAAAGAATGAAACTCAGTTAGCAATTTAAATATAATAGTATTTAGTAACATGTTGTACAGATGGCCTGTAAATCTCAGGATGCGTTATAAAAGAGGGTAAGCATTATTATACCCAGTACATAGAAAGAGTAACTGAAGTCCAGAGAGATTAACTTATGTCTTGTCCAAGGTTATACAGCAAATCAGCTTCATAACCAGAATTAGAAATTAAGTCACCTGCCTATTATGTCATGTCTCTCTCTCTCTCCCCTAGTGAGAGACTACTGTGTGTTCATTTTCCCCTTGTCACTATCTGCACTTTATTAACTGTCTGAAAATTATTGAGAGCTGAACCTCATTAACAAGCAGATGTGTACATATTTTTCATGTCTGGAGTATGTCATTTAAATGGACATTATGTAGATATTTCATATTTTTTTAGGGAAGGGAGGAGAGAGGAGGAAGAACGATGATGATTAGAAAGAAGTTTTCAGCAACTTTCTTCCTAGACTTTTTGTGGCTTGATTTTTCAGTGATGCTGAACACTGGAGTCAGTTGGAACAGAGGGTGCTCAGATCTCTGAAAATGAGGTCATGGTTGTATTAAATGCAAAAACTTTTTTAACTCTGATGCCTTTCAGTTCCACTTTTTACCCTCTGATTTTCTTCATGAGTCACATGGCAGTTATGCAGACCTGGCATTTAGCTGGCATTTTTGCATTTTATTCTCAGAGAAGCATAGGACTAACATAGTAAAGGGAGTGGAGGTAGAAATACACCCTGAATACTTCCTCTGCCAGCAATTGAAAATTGAAATGGAGTCCTGGGCCAGGTAGTGGCTGACTGTTGTTAGCACCATAACCTCGGCTGACAGTTCCCTTTGCCTTGTCTTATCTGTTGTGAGGCATTCAGACACCAAATCTTTTGTTGGGAAGAAATCTGGAAATGAAATTGTCAACACTTTTGAGTAATAATGTGATCCCTCTCCATCCATGTTACTCTTCTACTCTGCTTCCTGTCAGATAGCCCAACCACTCAGATTGATTAACGAGACAGATGTAGGCAGCTGTTATTGATTGATGGTATGCATTACTTGATAAGTGCAAGCTGGCCCCATCTACCAAGCTTTGTCCATGTAGTACTTGTGTTTAGAAAATTAAACAACATAATGTCATCAAATACCACTTACGCTTGTTGGGTTGCTTTCTGCTTGGTAACATGATCAAATAAACGGTTGCCGGTGGATAGCTTTCCAAAGGACATACTGAGTCTTCTCTAATTTGAAGGCATTTATAACAAGAGTGCAGGGGAAAAGTTGGTTGTCGTATTTTTCATGTGGGTGTGAGGATCATGTGCCAGCTCACTAGTTACCAATTTTTTTTTTTTTGCTGTGGAGATCAATGGTAGTTGCATCTATGATGTGCCCTCGTGACAACAGCAAGTGATTTCACACAATTGTCACATAGATACTTAGTGTCATCACCCTAAGCCTATTTCTCCCATTGGAGTACTATAAAATATCTGGGCTTCTATGGCACAGTGTCTTTACATTGGAGTACTTTGCTGACATTCTGCAAAAAGCCAGAATTTACATTCTATGACTTCTTACTGTTGAGACTCTCAAGGTCTTAGCACTCTCACCAATTATCACTCTTCAGGGCAATGATGTGCAACTCACAGAATGGAAATACATCACCCCCTCACTCCATATCATGTATCTGGAGTCAGTCAGAAGTCAGTCTAATTGGGTACATAAATAATTGTAGTTGAATTAATCTTAAAAAATAATGGGAAACATTTGTTAATCTAAATCAATAATTTAAAGGAACCACTTTCAAGATAAAGATGATAAAACATTATAAAGTCCTTACCTGTGTATCTGAAGGACATGATTTAATGGCTTGATATATTTCTGGAATTACAGAAAGTTGTGGTGGTGGTTTATTTCTATTACTGAAGCACCTGAGAGCCCCAAACATGGCGCAGGGCCCCCATTAAGCTAAGTGCTGTACAAAAAGAACAAAAAGATGGTCCCTGCCCCAAAGACCTTATAATCTAGGTATAAGACAAGAGGCAACAGATTGATATGGACAGATGGGGAGCATAAGGAAACAATAAGACAACATTGACTAAAAAGCTAAGACAGACATAGTGGGGTGGGAATCATAGAACTATAGGGTTAGGAGGGACCACAAGTCTATCCCCCTGCAAAGATGCTGGATTTGTTGTGTTTAATGCACCCAAGACAGTGAAGGAGCTTCCACAAAAAGGCTAGTGGTATGTTAGGAATTATTAGGAAAGGGATAGAAAATAAGACAGAAAATATCATAATGCTAATATATAAATCCATGGAGCTCTCCCAACTTGAACTGTGTCCAGTTTTGGTTGTGAGAGGCTCCCCACTGGGGTATCACCTGAAACTGGGGTACTACTGAGCCCCAACCCGCCAGCTCGGGCTCCCTCTCACACTGTACTGTTGTAACAAGCTGCAAAGCCCTCCAGCCTGAACTTTCACCACCAGCATACATATAGGTAGGGACACACCCAGCTGCAGTTACATGCAGGCTGTCTGACCAGCCCCTGCGTGGGAAGGCTACTCCCAGCTCCTCAGGCACACATCCTCTCTGGAGTATAAACCCAGAACTGTACAGCGTAAGCTCATAAAACTTGCCCCTTCCCTCAGTGTGGAGAGGAATATGCAATTACCTTTTGTCCCTGAGTTATGAGTCCCACACACTTCACTCCAACTCACTGATTTAGATAAAGCAAAAACAAGTTTATTAATTACAAAAGATAGATTTTAAGTGATTATAAATGATAGCAAACAGATCAAAGTAGATTACCCAGCAAATAAACAAAAATGCAAACTAAGCTTAATATACTAAATAGACTGGATAAGAATAGCAGATTCCCACCCTAAGAGATGATATAAGCAGGCTGCAGATTCTTAAGGGGCAAGCTGCACTTGCTTTACAACTTGCTTTCCCAGGTGTTTCATTCGCAAGCTAAAAATCCCTTTAGCCTGGGTCCAGCACTTCCTCCAGTTTGGTCTTTGTTTCTCAGGTGTTTCCAGGAGTCGTCTTGTGTGCAGAGCGAAGAACCCCAGATGATGTCACTCCCTACCTTATATAGCTTTTGCATATGGTGGGAACCCTTTGTTCCTAAAGCTTGGTTCCCAGACCAGTCTGTGGAAAAATACTGACATCCCAAGATGGAGTCTAGAGACGTGGTCACATCACATGTCCTTGTAGAGTCATAGTAGCCATTACTCGGAAGCTGTCTGTAGTGTTCTCAGGAAGGCTCCCCAGGTGGGAGATAAGCTTCTCCTAAGGACTGTTGTTTTTTTTCCTAATGGCCCATTGCCCTGAATAGGCCCTTCCCCACCCACTATCTAGACTGAAAGCATCTTGTCTAGTGGGTGTTACCCCGTGTAACTACATTTGAAATACAGATACATAATTAATATTCATAACTTCAGATACACAGGGCCATCCCTAGTGGGGTGCAGGATCCAGGGCGGAAGTGACGGATTCATCTTCTGGGACCGACTGCACTGGCCTGTGGGGCTCCCCAATGCACGGGGCATGGAGCAGTTGCCCCAATTTGCTGTACCCAAGGGATGGCTCTGCAGATACATGCATACAATGATACATGCATACAAATAGGATAATTGTATTAAGCAAATCAAAACTTTTCCAATGACACCTCACATGACTTATCTTGCATAAAATACATTATAATGATGTCATAATCATATAATAATATCACTGCAAAGAATATGCAGTGCAGTGTCACACTGGTCACCCCTTCTCAACGAGGATATAGTGGAACTGGAAGAAGTTCAAAGAAGAGCAACCAAGATGATCAAGGGTATGGAATGACTTCTGTATGAGGAGACACTATAAGATTAGGGTTGCTCATCTTTGAAAAGAGAAGACTAAGGGGGGATATGACAGAGGTCTGTAAATCAGGAATGGTGTGGAAAAAGTGAATAGAGGAGTGTTGCTTACTCTTTTACACAATACAAAAACCAGGCATAACTTAATGAAATTAATAGGCAATAGGTTTAATATAAACAAGAGGAAGTACTTTTTCACACAACAAATAACTAACCTGTGGAACTCATTGACATGGGATGTTGTGATCACCAAGGTATAACTAGGTTAAAAAAATAACGGAATGATTTCTTGGAAGATACATCATTAGTCAGGGATGCTACCCCGTGCTTTGGGTGTCTCTAAATCTCTGACTATTGGAAGCCAGGAGTGGAAGATGGGGAGATCACTTCATATTTTCCCTGTTCTGTATACTCCCCCTAAAGCTCTGGTATGGATCACTGTCAGAGAAAGTATGCTGGGGAAGATGGACCATGGTCTGTGACCCAGTATGGCAGCTCCATTGTTCTTATGTTCTTTAACATCATTCCTTGTTTCTTTTCCATTTACCTGGAGAGAATCTTTAGAAGGAACTCTCCCCCTGCCCTTGCCTGACAGTCTCTTAGATGAAACCAAAGATGGTAATAACTGTCCTTTTGGGGGAAAAGAGAAAAAGTTAGTTGAGATGATCTGGAGCTGTGGTTACTGCTGCTGCTAAGGTCTAGTCCTCTTTCCTAAAAGGCAGAACAAGGCAAACAGAGGAAAGAGCCAGTAACAGGAAAGATAGAAAATGTAGTTTCTGTCTCTGGTGTTGACTCTCACTTGTAACCTCATTGTTGGAAAAATGCAGGCACAGATCATGGTCTTATTAGCCACTTTGAGACCTATCAAACTTGTACCAGCATTGGGATGTTTAAGACATTGCTTTTTTGTTGCCTCTCTGGTCAGAGGCTCACAGCAGTGTTGCAAAATATATAGTCTTGGCCAGCTAAGCCATTCTTATTAGACAGAAGGCAAAAGGAGAGAGAGAGGAAAGAGAAGAAATAAAGTTGGGGAAGGAAAAGGACACAATGGTGGAAGGTATGTGTGAGACAAAGCAGTATTCAGGATTTAGCCACTGCCAGTAGAGGTGATGATGTCATCTGGGTTCTTGTCCCTGGCCCAGTCTGGTCAGGGTATCTCTCAGGATCAGGGTAATGAGGGCCTGTAGATAGTGGGGGTCAGCCATGATATTGAAGCTCAGTCCAGTAACCAGTTTTTCTCCCAACATCTCTTTCTTTAAGAACCTCAAAAAGCAGTGTTGGGTGGCATAACCCATCCCCTGGTTGTTTGGTACAGCAGTTAGGCCTAATTTCTGGCACACCAGTTTTGGTTCGTTGATTTCCAGTCTGACACTAGTCTTGTTTCCCAAGCATGATTTTAACACAGTCCGTGAGTTCTATCAGTTGGCCTTTTTGTTTGGACTAATGCCATCTTGATTTGCTTTTGTACCTTCTCCCTTCACCATTTGTTGTTATAGGTTATTGTGACATTTTATGAACTCTCACTTACTTCTCATAATTGAGCTCACAATTAGGGTAAATTTGTAGGTCCAATTATTACACCAGTCTACACTAGGTGCAAGTTACTGATTAAAACCAGTTTCCATTGTGAAAAATTTTGATAATCTGACCTTCAATATACACTCACTTTTGGGTAGTTTATGGCAGCCTGACGCAGTATTGCTGAAACAGTTTTAAAACCAGGCCTCTTGAGGATCCTTTCAGCTTTGTGAGCTTGTGCTGTAAGGCCTATCTGCCTGCTTGAGCTGGAAGGGAAGAGGGAGGGGAGTTTTATTAGGAGCAGATTAGATCTTGGTTTTTATTTTGCCATTTATTTGTATAACCATTGCACAGCCCCAACTGAGATCAGGGCCCCATTGTGCTAGGCTCTGTACCAACATACTGAGGTGCAGTCCTTGCTTCTTGTATTTTTAATGTGTGTAAAAGCCTGTAAAAACAAAGGATAGGTACCTTTTTTGTATACATTGGTAGAAAATTCAGTAAATAAATGGAGACCATGATTGCATTGTCTTCTTGATGCATACTTATTAGAGTGTCTTTGGCCTGGTTTACACTACGTGTTTATACCGATTTTTAGCAGTGTTAAACCGATTTAACGCTGCACCCGTCCACACAACGAGGCCCTTTATATCGATATAAAGGGCTCTTTAAACCGGTTTCTTTACTCCTCCCTGACGAGAGGAGTAGTGCTGAAATCGGTATTACCATATCGGATTAGGGTTAGTGTGGCTGCAAATCGACGGTATTGGCCTCCAGGCGGTATCCCACAGTGCACCACTGTGACCGCTCTGGAAAGCAATCTGAACTTGGATGCACTGGCCAAGTAGACACGGAAAAACCCGCAACTTTGAATTGCATTTCCTGTTGCCTACGTGCTCTGAATTCAGCACGGGTGCAATGCAGTCCCAAATCCAAAAGAGCGCCACCATGATCGTACAGGGATACTGGATTAGTCGCTGTACGGGGAACAAATCTGTGTATCAGAGCTCCGTTACAGAAGACGAATGCCAAAGCATTTGAAAAAAAATCTCCAGGCCATAATGCAGAGCCACAGCAACAGCGCTGTTGACAAGCGTAACGGAAAGCCAAAGAATCAATGATGCTAATGAGGAAGGAGGGACTGAGGACTCCACCTCCCACAGTCCCCACAGTCTCCAAAAATATTTGCATTCGTGCCTAAGCTCCCAATGCGTAGGTCAACACATTTCCAGGTGGTTCAGGTATATACTCGTCAATTTTATCCCTCTCCCCCCGTGAAAGAAAGGGAAAAAAATCATTGCTTGTTTTTCAATGTCCACTGTGTCTTACTGCATGCTGCTGTAGACACGGTGCTGGGGCAATAACAGCAGCATCCTCTCCCCTCCCTTCCCTGTGCAGACAGTACAGTGCAGTAGGACTGGTAACCATTCTCGTCATCAGCCCAGTGAGTACTCCTGGCTGCGCCTTCAGGTGAAGGCGGCTGGGCGGCTGGTAAAACTAGAAGATGACTCCCAGTTATTCCTGGCAGATGGTACAGAATGGCTGGTAACCGTCCTCATCATAGCAACTGGGGGCTGAACTCCATCAGCCCCCCTTCTTTCATGTCTAAAGAAAAGATTCTGTACTGCCTGGACTATCATAGAGCAGGATGCTGCGCTCCTCTCCCCTCCGCTGTTTAATGTCCTGCCTGGACTATCATAGCAGCTGGAGGCTGCCTCTCCCTCATTTTATCTCACTAAAAAGTCAGTGTTGCTTATTCCTGCATTCTTTATTACTTCATCACACAAATGGGGGGACCCTGCAATGGTAGCCCAGAAGGGTTGGGGTAGGAGGGAAGCAATGAGTGGGGTTGTTGCATGGACACCCACCCCCTGAAATGGCATGCAGCTCATCATTTCTGTGGGATCTGACACGGAGCAGCTGTGCTCTCTGGTTCTCTGATACACTGGTTCTCTAGTACACTTGCCCCATATTTTAAGCAGGACTGTCTCTATTTTTAGATACAACATAAAGGAGGAAATGACCCGGGGGCTCATTCCCATTTTTGTCTTTGCGCCCCTGGCCGATCTCAGCAAAGGTCAGCCAGGAGCACCCATGACAGCAGCAGATGGTACAGAACAACTGATAACTGTCATCTCATTGCCAATTTACAATGGCACAGCAGACAGTACAGAATGACTGGTAACCTTCTCTGCTTCCTTGCAAAGGCAAATGAATGCTGCTGTGTAGTGCTGCAGTACCGCCTCTGTCAGCGGCATCCAGTACACATACGGTGACAGTGACAAAAGGCAAAACGGGCTCCATGGTTGCCATGCTATGGCATCTGCCAGGGCAGACCAGGGAAAAAGGGCGCGAAATGATTGCCATTGCTTTCACAGAGGAAGGAATGAGTGACGACATTTACCCAGAATCACCCGCTACACTGTTTTTGCACCATCATGCATTGAGATCTGAACCCAGAATTCCAATGGACGGGGGCGACTGCGGGAACTACGGGATAGCTACGGGATAGCTACCCACAGTGCAACGCTCCAGAAATCGACACTAGCCTCGGTACATGGACGCGTGCATTTGACTTTATACAATCTGTTTTATAAAACCGGTTTATGTAAAATCGGAATCATCGTGTAGTGTAGACGTACCCTTCATCTTGGAGAAGTGCTGGAGCAGAAAGTCCACTTCTCCCACCCACCCCAAAGACTCTACCCTCTTATCAGCAAGAAATGCTCCAAAACAGGAAGCTGAAATGAATTCATCATTAATTGTTGCAAAACGATGTGGGTTTTAAAGTTGGATAAGCAAAATTTGAATTGTCCCCTTGAAGAGCTTGTTTAATTAGATACCCAATTGGTAGTGTGAATGTTTGACTTATTACTGCCTTGAGAGGACTGAATGATGAATGGAAATCACTTTTAATGTAAATTAGCTTGTAACCTCACTAAATCAGATTTTAACCAATACAGATGGTGCTTAACTGACTATATGGATGGCACATGTTCATTTTCATTGTAACAAGTCTCATGAAAATGGTTCAATAAACTAGGAAAGTTGCTGTAGGCAGGATATTTTTCACACCTTGCCTTCTAATGCATCTAATCTGCAATAGAAATTATTCATTATGAGGAGCCTAATGACTCTTTTGTGTGTTAAAATCATGAGATAAAAGATTGATTATGAGATTGGTCAGTGACATTTATATATAGCATTGATAAATACACATACTGACATGGGGTTAGTGCATTCTCTTTTCACTCTCAACTTTAAAAAAATAAACTTTCATCAGAGTTAGGCCTTGTATCATGAAAAAAATTGTGTTCTTAACTCAAATTAACAAACACAAGGAAAATTCTAGTGATGACCAGGTAGTTTATAGTTTTCACAAGACTTAGCAGGTCAGACTAAACCCCAGAATTCCCCATTGTCTTTAACTTATACTGCTAACTCAGGTGAAAACTACAAAACTGCCTCATCTTCACTAGGATTTTACCTCATGTTCGTTGTCTTGAGTTAGCGGTCTCCAGTTAAGAACATACCCTTTTTCCTAGTGAAGATGCATCTTTAAAGAGAGGCCCAACTCACACATTTCAGATACAGATCTGAGCTTCCCCAAAGTTTGGAAGTGTTTTGATGTAGGGTTTTGGTGTGGCTCCTTATGATCTCTGAAGTTCATATCTGGGTCTGAATAACCCTAAAGTTTGGGGAAGTTCAGATTCATGGATTGGCTTCTTGTCCATGCCTGGTCACAAGTGAAAATAAAATGGTATCTTGGTGTGGACCAAATCACTACAGTTTACTTCATGGCTGGGAGTTTCTGCTCAAAGCAGCTGTGACTGTAATAGAAGGGTGTGTTGCAGATCCTACATGAAGGGCAGAGGGGAAACTTGCATATAGAACTGATTGAAAATTTTCCAGTGAAACAGAGTTTAATCTGAAAATGAAAGTGCCAGTTCACCATACCTGAATTGTTTCAGGAAAACAGTCTGGGTTTGATGAATTTTCATTCGCAGAACCTCGTTCCCTGCCTGCTTTCCTGGAGGCTGTAGGAGACCTTCTATTTCAGGATCTGCAGCTCTAGGACATTCATGCTTCATGGACTGCCTGGGAGCTGGAGACCAAGGACTTCCAGGGCTGCTGTGCAGCTAGGATCCTGGAAGCCCTTGGAGTACACCTGAAGCTATGGATCTAGTAGGCAAGAAGCAGACACTACTGATTTGGTTAACTTAATGCACACTTCCTACACACATGCACATCATATGTCATTTGAAAGTGTATTTTGTCTACTTCAAGATGACATATGCTATGGAGTGGTCAAGTGGTGCTGTTACCATAGAAACAAGAGCAAACAATAACACCATCAACATATTAAAATGACCACTGTGAAATATTTGCATTTGTTTCTGTTAGTTTAATGATTCTGTGTATTATTTCAGTACATGAAGTTAGATTTCTTTGTGACCTCAAAGCAACACAACAACAATCTAAAGGATAAAACAAAATCTAATAATAAATTTGTACAAGAATAATTGAAATGTAATAGCACTGGTGATATTTCTAATCAACATCATTATCATCATATTCATCATGATCTCTGTCAAGATTGCATGGGTTACCATAGTCTTCATTGCCTTGGTATGTACTCAGTTCAGTGCAGGAAAGATTGTTCTGACTAGAGCAGGGGTGGGCAAACTACGGCCCGTGGGCCAGATCCAGCCCCTTGGGGCTTTGGATCCGGCCCACTGGATTGTCCCCTGTGGCGCTGCTGGCCTCGCACCGCTCTTGGGTGGGGGGCGGAGGGCTCTGTGTGCTGCTCTTGCCTCCAGGCACCGCACCCCACCGTTCCTATTGGCCGGGAACAGGGAACCGCGGCCAATAGGAGCTTCAGGGAAGATACCTGGAGGCGCAGCAAGGTCAGCGCATGCAGAGCCCTCCACCCTGCCCCCCCAGGGGCCGCAGTGCTTGCCGCTGCCACTCTGGAACCCGAACCCCTCCTGCACCCCTCCCCCCAACTCTGTGCCCTAAGCCCCCTGCCTGCATCTCACACCCCACCTCCCTGCCTTGAGCCCCCTCATACTCCCTGCACCCCTCCTGCACCCCAAACCCTGCCCTGAGCCCCCTACCACAGTCCGCACCCCTGCTCTGAGCCCCCTCCTGCACTCCACATTCCTCCTGCACCCCAATCCCTTCTCTGAGCCTCCTCATACACCCTGCACCTCCCCTCTGCCCCAATCCCTTGCCCTGAGCCCCTTCCTGCACACTGCACCCCCTTCCACACCTCGTGCTCCCTCTCGCACCCCAACCCTTGGCCCTAAAAGTTTGCCAACCCCTGGACTAGAGGTACAGTTGATAAGGCCTTGTAGAAAGTTAAATTATGTTGGGTGCTTGAAGAATACAACTAGTGGTTTATCATCCACATTTTTCCATTCATGTTGCAATGATAATCCAATATCTGGTTTACCCGTGTGCAGAGACATCCAAATCTTTGTTTGCCAAGATGCTCTTTTGACATACTCTTCAAAACTGTCCTCACATGGTGGGAGTTTGGCCAGTGACTTGTCCTTTTTGGTGGCTAGATTGAGGCACAAGCAATTAAGGTCTCTGTGGGTCTCCTTTTCTTTCTCTCTCTGGTCATACAGCACTGCTACCGACTTCCTTGCTGCAGAAATTGTGGCTTGTCCCAATTTGGCAAGATCTCTGAAGCAGTAAGCAACTTCTTTTCTTTTCTTTTAACAACATTAAACACAGATTTTTTTCTCTATCAAATATGGATGGCAGAAAGAACTTGGTTATAGGAGTGAGTGCATCGGTTGCATGCCTAGATATGAAGTGATGGTTGTCAGTTGTGCTGTGCCTATTTCAATCCACAAATTATCTGTGTGTTCTAATTTTTGGAAGTAGTGAACAGTAAGGACCAAAACATCCGTATTGGCAAATTTCAATGGAAATTAAGAAAACTATTATAATCAGTTGTAAGTGACTTTGACAATGAAGATTATGCAATGTGAAAACATTTCTTGTTAGTATATTGCAAAATGTTGACAGCTTCATCATTTCTGGGGGAAAAACATTGCCCATATAAATCCAATAATGTTTTCATACTTTGTCATTTGACCAATAAACAACACATGAATGTGCTGAAATTAACTTAATCAGTAAAAACTGCAGTCATAGTCATATTGCAGTGTTTCTGGAACTGTGTAAACAATGACACTTTCTCACTTTGGAAACCACTGTTTCACCTCTCCTGTATGCTTGCAAGCACCACTTGACAGCTCCACATCATACCTGATTTAAATGTACATAAAATAAGCTTTCAAATTATATATGTGTATGTGTGTTGGTGAGTACATTAAAGTCCAAAAATATGACCCTTTTGGAGAATTGCCACACGCATAAGGGCCCAGGCTCCTGGCACTGCAGCAGGCAGCCTGGAAGACTCTTAGGCCAGCTGGCTCCTCAGGCTGCCCAACTTTTGGAGCAGCTCTTTTCCCCATACTGAAGGAGTCAGGCAGCCAGGAATCCAGCTGGCTTGGGGGTTTGGGAGCCCTGACACAAATCATGTCAGTTTCACTGAGCCGTTGACAGAGATCCCGGGGACATATTTTATTTTGAAAACACCATGTTTTGGTGCTTCCAAGATGAAATTTTTTGAACACTCCACTCTATGGGAACTTTTAGAAATGTCAGAATTTCCCATGAACCAGAAATGCTGAGTTTTTGATATCTGCCTGCACTTTTCTTAGCTCAAGCCAGTGCTCTGCCTTTGATCTTTTCTTAAAAAAATGAATTCGAAATTTGCTCACAGTTTATTTCCTTTAAAAGTGCATCTAAGCTGTTAATATATTTATACCTCACTTACTCTTGTTTAATCTAGATGTAGCTACATTTTTTTCTACAGCTGGTGCTGGAGGCCTCTCATTAATTTCTCTCATCTTTGGGTCTACTTAATAATTTCTTTATTAGTGTTATGAAAATATAATAGTATAGATGCATGGATTCCTTTATTTAGGCAAACAAAAGGAGCAGGCACTCAGGCAGCATGTGCCACAGATCGGCAATTCTTACTATCGCTAAGTATCTCTAGATCCAGGGAGAAAATTCAAATTTATGGTCGGGACTTATCCCTTGGATTCCCCTGGGCTGCAGGTCCCTAGTGGCTGACAGTCTATGAAGCACAGTTTCAGGTAAATGTAAGTTTTGTAGAAGTTGCATTTAAAGTGAGATCAAAACTGGAAATAGTTTGTATTCACCTGCTAAGACCTTGGTATCCAACAGAACAGCTGTGCGAATAACTGAGTTATCAGTTCAGTGGCCAAATCGGTAGGGTTGGGACTTGGAGAGGATAGGGTTTGTTTCAGGTCAACCAAAATAAAAAATTTTTGAATTTTCTGGTGAGCCAAAAGAGACAAATTTTGTTTTGTTTTGAGTTTTTTAACCTGGTAAAATAAAATTCAAGTAAAAATCAGAACACAAGGTCATTTTGAAATGAAAAACTGAAATTTTTGTTTTGAAAAGTCTCAACAATTTTGAAAACTGAGAGTCAGGAAAAAATAAGAAAACATAAGACTTCATGTTACTTTGCTCTGCATATTTGTGAAGTAGGATTTTGTTCTTGAGCTTCAGAATTTAGAGTTGCCACTTCTCATGAGACACACCAATAAAAGTTGCAAGGCAGCCCCACTGTTCAGGACATGGGCTCACCTTGTTATCACGATGCACTGAAGGTATGTAGATATAGCCATCATACTCCATGCCACATTCCTGTATTCTATAAATGGGAAAAAATACTGGTACCACATAGGTAATAAATCCCAGACATATCATTTAATTGGGATGCTCTTAATTAGGATTGCTGAATTATTACACAGACTCTTAAGAAACCAGTGAATGTTTAATTACTGGGACAGTTTTAATATGAATGGGTTTAACTCGTGCCAAGGAGTTAAATGACGCTTAACCAGATGCTAAATATTGTATGAATAGTAGATGTGTGACATAGTTACAGGGCTAGCTGCACCTCAGTCCCCCTTTCAGTCTCTCTGTGTGCACTCCCAGGTGTTAGGTCTCATGCCTTAACTTATTGTGAGGTGGAGTGTGCAATCCTCCTGTTCCTACACCAGCTTATGGTCTTCAATATGCTACGTATCAACCATATTTGCCCTGGAGGTCCAACTGAGTTCAGCATCTGCAGTTCTGCCCTTTGGACATCTGTGACCACTAGTATGCGTGGTCAGACAGCCTTCTTAAAACCAAAATATTGTTTATTTAGCAGAAGGATCAATGCTTCTAGAGAGAAAAGGGATTTTAAAACAACAAATAGCCTAAATGCTTCTATCTCACCTAGAAGCTTCCCATAACCTGATGATAACCTAGGCAGAACTAATTTCTTTGGACACCACCAGCCGTTCCCTGTGTCTCCTCTGGTTCCCCTGAATAACTACTGCCTCTCTCTGAGAGAATGTCCCTTTTCATCCTGTCAGAGTTCTTTTGTCCTTCTGTGTTTATGGGCCTTTGTCTATCCCAGTCCAAGCAGTTTTCTAGGTTGGCTGCAGAGGAGGCAAAACTAGCAAAGCTAATGTTCCTTAACTGTTTGCTGAAAGGTGGCTGTCTTAAGCTATTCTTTTCCTTCTGGCTGTTTTTCCAAACTCCTGTTATGTTAAACCAATAGTCATATAGAAAAACTCCCAGTAATCAGGCCAACCTGCAGTATTCGTAAAATATGACAGAGCACCTCCAAATCTCTTACAATGTGAAATTTTGAACTCTGGCTTTTCATAGAGAAGCTGGCAGATAAAGACACAGGGAATAAGACATAAAGTTGAATGCACTTATTCTTGCATTTGATTTAGTACAGTATCTTATTTCATGTACGCTGTTTTTCTTCAAATTGTTTAAAGGTACCTTGACTTAAGTAGGGCAGCTGCTTAATTGGGCTAATAGGCCATCTACCACGGTGTCTTAATTAAGAAACTGTGCCAAGCTTGTAATACAATGGAACAGGTCTATAATGAACTTGGGATATAAGCAAATTCTCTTTATATTAGAGGTGGCTGTGAACCAGGAAATCTGATCCAAGTATTCCAAACTTTCAAAAAGTTTTGATCCAGATCTGTGCATCTTGACTGAGGCTTATTTCTTGTCTACAGTGAAGAAGTAATGCACTTCAGTTTGCGAGTTTCAAATACAGTATTGTGGAAGAATATGTGACCATGCCCTGGGCAACATTTTCAACCTGAAATCCTCAGCTGTGCATGTAGAATTGTATGTGCCTGCACTTTGTAGATACAAAAAATGTGCAAGTGCATAGGAAAGTGTTCGAATCTGCACCTGCAGAACAGATTAGGCTCCATTATGTTTTGCAGGCATGAAGTCTGTCATGTGCATGTGAATGATTAAAGGGCATGCCCAAGTTCGTGGGCTCAAATATATGCAGGTAAAAGGATGTGCTTGCACAAATGGGGGCTGGATAGGGGGCTGGCTGAAACCATATCCTAATAAGACTTCTGTAATCGTTACCTGTATGTATTGAATTTTGCTGGTAACACTGAAAGACACAGAATGGTAGTATGTTGTATCAAATGGCTCCTCCAGAGGCACATTTTATTCATCTAGCACACAGCATGTCATAGTTTTACTGTATTTTTTAAACTATGAGATGTTATAGTAATGTACAGATACATCTGTAGTGTAGTCTAGTAAGCATCCTGGATTGGATTAATCTCCGAGATAATTATCTCCCTTGAAGTGGGAGAGTTTGGTCTATTCCCTTTTCTGTTTGTAGTCTTCAGAATCATAGGATCCTTTGATCCTGGTCCTGTACCTTCACTGGGGACCAGAGCAAAAGAGGGAAACAGACACATGGCCTAATGAGAATACTGTGAAATACCTGCAGTTTAAATAGGTATTTACCGTTAACAGCCACAAGCCTATGAAGTGAGAGGCTGTCATTTTCCTGTCTTTTAGTTGTTGAAATGGGCCCGCAAGTTTATGAAGTGAGAAACTGAGTCCAGCTAAAGCCCCTCATTAACTTAATGACTAATGAAGTCAGAATGAAAAAAGATTGAGTTAACTTGCCTACTAGCCACCCAGCAACGAATGTGTATGACAACTAAAAGAGTGATGGATAAAAAAAAGAATTGGGGAGAGAGAATGTGTGGTTTAAAAGACATTTTTGATGCATCGTTATCAGTGCATCCAATTAAAAAGAAATTAAAGTGTAAATCTCTGCTGACTGCCTGAATTAAAAAAAGGTTCCTTTTTTGGCCTCTCTAAGCACTTGAGCAAATTAATTAGATATGTGCTGAAAGGGGTACCAGTGAAGTTCACCTATCTGAGAACATCACAGACACCTACCTCTTCCTGCTGCCAAATGAATCTATTCTGGGACTGAAATGAATGCCACTTTCAGAGACCAGAAATAAGGCTAAGTCAGGAGTTGCTTTAATTTTGGTAATTACATTCATTTCATCATTAGGTTTTAATTCATATTGATAACATGGTGGATTGACATATTTATAGTGGACGTAAGGGCTCTATATGTGTGGTTAGTGTAGGCATGGGTGTCTGTCTGGGGGAACAGTCAAGAGAAAATATGACACCCGTAACTGTAGTAAGTTGTAACAGAGTTAAAACTTGAGAAGGACATATTCCTCCCTGCCTTTAGTGATTCTACATACGTTATGCAGGAGACCTGGAGTCAGGACTCCTGGATACTGATCTTGGCTGTGCCACTAGCCTAGGGCAAGTCAGTTAACTGCTCTGTCCACGTAGTCACATAGCTGGAGTCGATGTCGTTTAGGTCAACTTATTGCAGCGTCTACACCGCACTGAGTTGATGGGAGAAACTCTCTCGTTGACTTACCTTATGCTTCTTGTTCCAGTGGAGTACTGGAATTGTTGGGAAAGTGATCAGCGGTTGATTTAGTGGGTCTTCATTAGACCCAATTAATTGACCCCTGGTGGATCAATCGCTGCAGCATTAATCCATGGTACGTGTAGACATACCCTAAGTCTGTATAATGGGAACAAAAATGTTTCATGAGGTATTATAACGCTTAACTAATGCTTGTAAAGCAGTTTGAGATGCTTGGTAAAAAGGTGTTACAGAATTTTTGTGTAGGCAGCCATTCTAAGTCCTAGAAAAGCAGCCTTCCTGATTGGACATTTGGGAGTATGTATATATAGTTGCTTGGTTTTCAGCTTTATTCTCATGCTGCTTACTACTCTCCAGATACTCAGCATTTGGAAGTAGCTGAATTTTCTCTTATTACTTGGGCTTGACCTTTGATTCCAGCTGATTGTGTAGCAATGGAGAAGATACAGGAAGAGCTATTGCAGTTCATTATATTATAAAAAATTAAACCATGGGTTATCAAATATTTAATTCAGTCTGATGAATGGACTGTATAAAATCTATAATGAATTCTTTGCTTTGATTAAATAAAATTGAGGGACTTAAGTATTCATTCCAGCACTTTGAAATAAATTGTTTTTGGACTGTCATCATAACCTCGGTGCACACAGCGGTTTTGGCCTAAGTCCATGGGCGATGAACATTTTATGCGTATGCTTCAGACCAGAATTATCTGAATTAGAGTTCTGAACTCTATCTGAACTGTTGACCCGTTCATGGAGGTCATTGTTGCTACCATAGTCTTGACTTTATTATTTATATGGAATAATGTAGTCTACAAGAAATACAGAAAGCACGTAAACCATGTTTGTTTGCAAAAAAAAAAAAAGGATATACAATTATACTGTTGGAGAATACACTGTTATTTTAATTCCTGTTCCAACATGCAGAATGGGAAATAAAGGCTTCAGTTATGTAGCCATTGGTGAGGCTGTGCTTCCTCATGTGAGTAGTTCCACTGAGTTAAATGGGACTACTTGCATTGCTGTGTTCTCATCAGTAGTTATACAGGATGCACGATGTGGCCCATAAAGGTTAACATTGGTGTGTGTGAATAAAGCTTAAAGCTGATGAATTACAAACATGCACTGAAAAGATAATAGACCAG
Organism: Chelonoidis abingdonii; assembly: GCF_003597395.2. NCBI lineage: Eukaryota > Metazoa > Chordata > Testudines > Testudinidae > Chelonoidis > Chelonoidis abingdonii. Next base: position 4,662,958 of record NC_133783.1, on the reverse strand, counting down.
GTAATGGAATCAAACAGTTAAACTGTTTCGAGAGGATTGTTGTTCTGATATGGTACCATCAGTCCATTTCCTAGTGCACGACATTCCATGTCACAAAACCACCACCACACCCAGCCCTCTTGCTGGCAGTCTCATCCAAAAGGCTAAGGACTAAACTGGAATGAAATTGAAATATCTTGTCACTCCACCATGTGTTTTTTTCCCTACATTAAAGCATATCAGAGAGCTGGCGACAGTAAACCTGCATGTATCTCCCTGATTATGGGGTAACTGTTCTGAGGATAACTAATAACTATGACCTGATATTGAACCACTGAACTCAATGGGACTTTTGCTATTGACTTACAGGGGAGCAGGATGGGCATCTTGATGTCTCTCTGGTATGTTTCACCAGCACTGCAATTCACTGGCATAGTAAAGTGAGAAAAAACAATCCCAAAAGAGTTCAAGACAGAGTAACATAAAAATGGCCTTCAAAAGGGCCCTAAGATGATGACCCTTTAAGGGCAGCTAACATAGGCCATTAAAGTGGCAAGTGTATGAACCCATCACTAGTTACAACTGTTCCCATTGCCTGATCACATCATTTGATTATCCTCATGTGAATCTGATCCCCACTGTGGGGAACTTACTATTAACTGCAATTGTGTATTGTTCTTTTTCTTTTGTAAAAGTTTGCAAGAAAGAAGAGGGAAAGAAATTTAGTGCAAAGCTTCATGAGGCCATTCCCAATCCTGTCTTCTCCCTATTTTGTCATGTTAATAATGGTCGCTAAGGAGTTTTTTGCAGCCATCCATAGTGTCTGGATGAAAGAAAATCAAGAAAAGTTGTGCTTGCTAGAGCCACACACACCTGATGAGACTATTGAATTATTTTTTGGCTTAGTGAGTTGGCCTCCCTAGGCAGAGACTAGCTATTAAATCTCTATTTACTGAACACTGCAATGTGAATTGATTGATGCTAACTATTTTAGTATCTTGAGTTATCCTTTTTAGCTCTATTATCCGTGCAGGTTCATTCTGTTGTCCAAAGTAGTAAATGGGTTTCCCAGGTTGCTTTAGGAAACCGTAACATGCTGAAGTAATCTCAGGGTTATTAATATGCTACTGTGCTTGGGGGATGAAAGGACTTAATCTATAAATCATCATAGCTACCCATAAAACAGGGGGCTAAGACAAAAAAGTATCAGAGCCTGGGGATGGATAGATAAACAGGGCTGTCATAGTATAATTCTTCAATCTGAACCTTAGAGTTCAAATATGAGGTACTAGCATAAATTCCTCTAAGCTTAATTACCAGCTTAGATCTGATATCGCTGCCACCA
>NC_133783.1:4628948-4661111 GCF_003597395.2 Chelonoidis abingdonii | reverse complement strand
GTAGAGAGATCCTCTCTCAGAGCCAAGAGAGCACAGAACAGAGCAAAGAACACACACCCAAAAACTTCCTTCCCTGAGCTTTGAAAAATCCGGTTTCCTGATTGGTCCTCTGGTCAGGTGTTTGGTTCCCTTTGTTAACCCTTTACAGGGAAAAGAAACATTAACCCTTAGCTATCTGTTTATGACAAGGGCTAAAGAGGAAATACCCACTCCTGGGAAGTGGCATTGCTGGGGAATGACATGGGTCATATAGATGAATCAAAGAGCCTGAAGTTATCCTGAGGCAAAGGTCTGAAGAGGATTGTGGAGGAGACAGGCATAGGAAGTCTAATGAGTAAAATGTTCACTGTATGAGAAATGCTGATGACAACAGCTGAGTTTAAAAATACCAGTTGAGTTGTTTTGGTTTTGAATGTGCAATATGTATTCCTTTTGTGTCTGCCCTTTTGACATGATTTATATTAATAGCCCTTAAATATATCATGGGCTTCTGGTGATTAGAATATAGAATAGCAGGCTCCCAGCAGTCCTTGTGAGGAGGTGTGCTTGACACAGAATGGCTTTTCTTTTGAATGTCACAGAATGTAGCTCTGAATGTACCTTCAAGACATTGGTTATAGGTGTTGTGACCTTTCTGGGGAACACCAAGAACATATATCCTTTAAGACTAACATAACAAGAAGTCTCCATGGCTGTGAAATCCTAACATTTTACATAAGAGAAAGATTTGTATATAGAAAGAGCAAGATCAAAACACAAAATAGCTGACTCACTATTCTGCTCTTTCAGTGATTTTACAGTCTCACCTTGAGATGACTACTGTCTAACCTTGACATCACACTCCCACCCCAACCCTAGCACTTTCCTTCAGAAGGGAGATAAGGTCATTTTTCTGCTTTGGTCCAAGTCCCTCTCCGCAACCTTCCCTCTCTTCCAGGGATCATTCTTAATTCCAGATCCTTGTGTTTTAAGGACCCCATAGTGAGGTTTCTACTCTTCTTTTTCTCTCAGGTAGTCCCAGCCTGATTGGTTTGTTGAAATTGTGCAGGTGTCCTAGGATTCTCAGTCAAATGTGCTCAGGAGCACCTGACTATAAAAGAGCATGCACAGGTTAACATAAGTTGGCTCGCCTGAAGGATGGAGGCCTACACAGCCTGGTAATAAAGACTTCTTAAAAGTGACCTGCAAAGAGAAGAAAAAAGTAGAGTTTGAACCCCTTTTCCTTTCTTGATGCTATATTTTAAAAGGTCTGGAAGTTGTTTTTTATTTTCCATTTTTATTTCTAATTTTTGTGCTCTTTGAATTTGTGAATATCCCTTGGTTTGGTACAGAATGTGAAAATTTTGAGGTGTATGGCTTTTACTTGAATGCTGAGGATATTGAATCTCTAACAAGACATATTTTCTTCCAAATGTTCTTCAAGCATTTGAATTAAATGGGTGGGTTATTTTTAATTTACTTCCTGAGTATTTCTGATGTTATCCTAACAGTTGTCTGGACAGATGTTAGGCTGGTTTCATGAGTAGTCTGAATCCAAGAGCAATGTAACTTGACAGTAAATACAGAGTTTTGAAAAAAAAAATGCATCCATTTTTATGGTGGAGTAATATTGGCCAACTTCCCTGTTAGGATGTACATTGTAATAGTTCCCTGTTGGCTAAAATTGAGCTGTATGTACATGTGATATGGTTTCAGTAGCTACTAGTGGGAACTTTCCTTCCACCATTAAAAAGAAATAAGCACATCTCTTTTCACCCATCTTAAAAATAGGACATGTTGGTGAAAACTCAGGGAATAAATACTAGGACTCAGTGATACAGCTAGCTAATTCAGTAGTTTCATGAAGATATGTTTTGTAACATGCACACAAGCGGAAGGAGCAGTCACTTCATGTATGAGGCTGATTATTTGGTCTCTCCTGTACTTCTCCTTGATAACTTGCTCCAGTATTTCCAAAATGACTTCAACATTATAAGTGATGACAGAATGCTGTAGCCAACATAGAAACCACTAGAACAAATGTGCCTAGACTCTTTGAACTCAAATCTCAGGCTGTAGTATGATTGCAGTCCTATGTGCCATTAATTGCTCATCGCTAGCAAAGCTGACTCCTTAGTCCTTGGCATTACTCATGTTTTGGCAGAAGTTATACAACATAGTTTTGAGACAGATGAAAATAGCTAAACTTCTTGCCAGATGGTCTGTATAGACACTATAAATGGAGGCTGAGTCCACAGCAGGGTTTGCTTCAGGTTGCTGGTTCTTTGCTTGCCCATTTGACTTTGTTGTAATTCTTACCCTGCATTCCCCTTTTTGGCAAAAAACACTCTCAGAATTTCTTTTTTTGTGTAGGGCCTGTCTTTTTCCCTTCCCCTTTATAATGCTTGGCAGCCACTGGAATCAATGGAAACAGATGGTTTTATCTCAACTGAGCCCCTATCTAAAAATAAACATTCATCTTTACAGTACTTATAATAGTTTGTTGCCTACTGTTGACGGTCTGTTGTTGACAGGGGAAGTATCTGAACAAGAGATGTCACCAAGGGATTGGCATTCTAACAGGAACCCTGTCAATCTCTCGGAATTGGAAATAAAAGAGAGTAGATATCGCAAACTGCAGAGGTTTAGTCTTTCTAAGATTTTGCATGTATGTTTTCTGCATATTGGTTTGACTTGTCTGTTAGAATTGTAAACCCTTCAGGGAAGGGACCTTCTCCAGCTCTGTGTCAGTACACAACCTAGTGCAGTGGGATATGGTTCGGGTTTGTAGGTGCTACTGTGATTCAAATAATATGTAATAATAAGATTAGGGCAGAGCTAGTGAAGCATAGAAACATGATGCAGTCTGAGGGCCAGATTTTGGAAGGCTTCCAAGCTCTTCCTGTCAAAATTTCACTGCATGTGTTTGTGTGCACGAGACATCACATTTTGGAGAGAAATTGAAGGCAGAGGAGACTAGAGGGCAGTGGAACCTCCACCACGTTAAGATCATAGAAGAAAGCTTATGCTGAGATTTATTTGAAGACACTGCAGGAAGGGGGTGAGTGTAGACACTAATACAGTGCGTGTGTTCTGTCTCAAAAGCTGGTAAATTATTTGTGATTTTACGTTCCATATTTGTCAATCATCGTATGATATGAATATGGCATAACTACGATGTTTTATGCAAGATGGGTAATGTGAGATATCATTAGAAAGGTTATGATTTACTGAATTTGATTACCCAATTTGTATGCATGTATCATTCCTGTATCTAAAGTTAGGAATATTGACTATGTAACCATTACAACTGTGTGTGTATTTGGGAAATACCCATCAGACAGTATGCAAACAGCCTGGATGGGCCATTAGGAAGGACAATAAGACTTTAAAGATACTAATCTCACATCTTCCTGAGAAGCTTCTTGGGATGCTTCTTTGACACTACAGGGTCATGTGATCATGTCACCTGGTACTGACGCCATCTTGGACTAGGAGGGAGTGGGGGTCAAACTGGGAAACAAAGGATTCCCACCATATGCAAATCCTATTTAAGGCTGGGGAGTGAGTTAATCTAGGCTCTTCTCCACTGTCTCCCCACCCAAGCAGGGAGACTGCTGAAAACACCTAAAGAAACAAAGGAACTAAACTGGGGATGGGGGTAGAGGCTAAGCCTAGGCGAGAAAGGTCTAGCCTGTGAAAGGGATATTAAGAGATTTAAGCTGAAAGCAGTGCGGTTTACCTTCAAGAAACTCTGTAACCTGCTTAAAACAACATTTAGGGTGAGAATTTGCTACTATTAACCAGTTAATTTAGTATGTTAAGTTTATTTGCGTGTTTTGTTTTATTTGCTCAGTAATCTGCTTTTATCTGCGTGCTGTCCCTTATAATCACTGAAAATCTACCTTTTGTAGTTAATAAACTTGTTTTTTGTTTGTTCTAAAACCAGTTTGTATAATTCATAATGGGGGATTGGGGGAAGCTGTGCACATCTTCCTCCACATTGAGGAAGGGAGCAAATTTCATGAGCTTATGCTGTATAAAGCTTTATACAGCGCAAGACAATATAATTTTGGATTTATACTCCAAAGTGTGTGTGCAGCTGAGTGCTGGGTTATTCCCTAGCTGAAAGCCTTCCCATGCAGCACTGATTTCAGTATTGGTGTCATTCTGCAGCTGGGTGTGTCCCTACCTCTGTGTATGTGTATCTGTGTGTGTGCGTACACGCACAGCAGGACGGTGAGGGAGCCAAGGCTGGTGGAATAGGCAGGATCAGTGGAACTCCAGTGCATCACGTGGCCCCCCAGAAGGGGAGGTCCAACCCATTACAGTATTATGTTGATTTTTTAAGAGGGTTGGTTTAGCTTGTGTCTCATCCCTGAGTCTGTCCCCGCTGATGTTTCCAGCAACAGTTCTTGTGGTGCTGGAATCTTTCTTTTCCTCCTGCTCCGATGGATCTATTCTAATTTATTTTAAATAGAGGTAATTTACCTTGTTAAAGGATATATTCAAAAGTGAAGGTGACCCAGTTCTGGCAAAGGAAAATCTGAAAGTACCTGCAGGCTTTCAGGAGGGAAAATCTCATCACTTTACTACAGTAATGGCAGATAGCTAAGTACCCAAGACAGACAGAAATTATTAATAGAATTTAACAGAAGTTTGAGAAGTGGATTGAAAGCAGGAGTTTACCTTATGTTGGTTCTTTTTGTAAGCTGTGACTTGATAACAGTCCCTCCAGATACACTGAATTGCACACATTGCAGCTACAAGACTAGATGAACGGCATATATAGGAAGGTGGGTTTTATATTTGTGATGTAAATGAAAACCTGACCAAAGCCCCTTGCATACTGTGTCACCAGACTTCCATCTGGAAATCTCTTTAGAGGAATGCTGGAGCATTTAAAGTAAGATGTTAGCCTCGCCATAGATATAGTGATAGAGATATTATCTCTCAGGGATTTTTTTCTTTTAATTTAAGCCACTGATAAGAATTATCTGGATTTCTACAAAGTGGTACTTTTCTTTCCCCCCTTCTTCTCTACCTGGCAGGCAGCTAAAGATAAGATTGGTGAAGAAGATAAAATTCTAACTGAAAGTCAATCAGTATGATTGCTAGGACTGCCATAAACGAGATTTGAGAAAGGAGTGCCACGTTTTGCTGAGTTTGCTCTGTGTTTTCTGAAACTGGTCACAAGCTAAGCTTTTATCTTTAGAAAGCACTATGTTTCTAATGAACCTGGCACCAATGGAAGCACTCTAAACAATGCATTTGTTTGGCTAACTTAACCTCTCTGCAATTTTGAATTTATTTGTCTTAATCAAGAGCCAGAATGATGTGTATTGGTGAAACTTCCAAGGCCAGACCCTTGCCAGCAAGTGACAAACACCGGTCTAGCAGTATATTTTGTCATATTACAAGAACAAGAAGCAATGTCCTATATAAAATATAATGTGGTAAATTGCTTTCTTGCTTTAGTACCAGCAGCTGCATCTATATGATTGCTATGTAACCAAAGCTGTCTTTTAATATGAGCTTTAAAAGAAAATTCTGCCGTTCTTCATTCAAAGTATGTTTGAGATAACTGATGAGTTTGAGTAGAGAGGTTTTTTTATTACTATTAATACACAGTTTTAACAAAGCACTTGAGGTCCTGGCAAATCTGGTACTGAGGTGACCCAGTAACTGGATAGTTTCTTGAAGTCCCTTTAAAGCAAACTGCAAATCCAGTGCATTGTTCCAGAAAGCAATGACCAGTTATATGGTTTGTGATCTTTTTAGACAGCAGTCGTGTACATTGTCAGAAATTGGGGACCCTGCCAAAAATGTGCAGGGATTTCCAGTTGTTGTCAAAATATAACCACTGTCTGTCGACTATTCTGGTAGGCATCTCCAGTTTTCTTGATTCTTCTTCTGCCTCTCCTCTCCTCCTCCCCAGTGCCTCTTCTCTTTCTATACCATCACCAAGAGTGATCTCATAAGACATGTGAGTGGCAACTTTAGGAATGTTACTGTACGAGCAACAGTTCTTCCAGCAGCCATACCCTTTCAGACTATGATCTTGTCAGATCTCCTAAATTAAACAAGGTCCAGGAGACCTCCATAGAGTCTTGATAATTCAACAAGTGACTCTGTTCACCTTGAATCAGTATTAAAGCAACTGATTGTTTTTTTGATAGCGCTAAAGTGGATGAAGGGAATAGAGCAGATGTTATATATTTGCATTTTAGTAAAGCATTTGATACCCTGTCTCAATCTTACTTAAAAAAAAGATTTCAAATTGGCTTGAACAGGCACACTGTGATGTGGAATGAAAACTGGCTGAAAGTCCCTCATCAAAGGTACTTTCTATACTTAGGGAACATTCCTACTGTTAAAATCAATTCAACTCCCGTGATGTTAGCAATATTTGGAATGTAGAAAGCCTACTGTCTGACATCTCTGTTTTAAGCATGGTGGGCCAGATTTACAAAGGTATTTAGATGTCACAAAATGCAGATAGGCACCTAGAGTGATTTAAAAAGCACTAAGCACCTTGGGCTTGAAGATCCTAGCCTAGAAGCAGAGGCAGAAAATGACAATATGGGAGGTATTATTTTTGAGAAAAATACGAAAGTCAGGCATTCAGTGAGAGGGAGAAACCTGGGCAGCTCTAATCTTGAATTGCACCTTCCAGAGCCAGAGGGAGATAGTAGACAGGAAATCAGATGAGAATTGGCTATATCTTATGGCACGAAAAAAGACCAATATAACTTTTGGTCTGCATATGTAGAGCAGAGGAATACATAGCTGCTTTCTGTGGGATGGCAAATAGGTGTCACTTAGCAGAAACAGATGAACAAATTGGAGAAAATTCAATGAAATGCAACAAAAATGCTCACAGGCCTGTAGAAAGGAAGGAGAAGAGGTAAATGTTAGAGCTGAATGAAATTTGAAATTTCCATCTCGCAGAGGGTGATGGACACCTCCCAAGGAAAATGATGGAAGCCCTGTTGCTTGGGTAGTTTGGACAAAATAATAGAAAATGTGCATTTGGGAACAATCTTAATTTAGCAGGGAGATGTACTGAAGAACTAGCTAGAATAAGTGTATTATTCTAAAGCTCCGACTTTTAGGATTTCATGATAGGTGCTCATCTCTAGTGCTGCAAGGGGGAAGTGCTGTTGGAGGTACAGTTTTTAAGATGCAGTATAAAATGGAGGAGTATTAAACAGAGCTGTGTAAAACACACTGGTGGGTTATATGATTTTTGTGAATTGTGAATTTTGTTTGTGGGGATTGTTAACACCTGACCCAGTACCACACTGTATGAACACCAGTGTGTTGTGAATGGGCCCAGTTGCTGGGTCACACATGCTTCCAGCCAGTTGGGTCTGGGCAGAGTCCAGTCACTGCTTCTAGCTCTGGGACTATAAATAGGGCTCTACCAAATTCACAGACATGAAAAATGCATCACAGACCATGAAATCTGGTTTCTCACCATAAAATCTGGTATTCTGTGTGTTTTTACCCTATACTATACAGATTTCACAGGGAGACCAGCGTTTCTCAAATTGGGGGTCCTGAGCCAAAAAGGAGTTGCCAGAGGGCGGGGGGGGGGGGCACAAGGTTATTTTAAGGAGGTCGTGGTATTGTCACCCTTACTTCTAGCTCGGTGGCTGGAGAGCAGAGGCTGCTGGCCAAGTGCCCAGTTTTGAAGGCGGCACCACACAGCAGCAGTGCAGAAATAAGGGTGGCAATGCCATACCATGCCACTTTTAATTTTGTGCTTCTGCCTTCAGAGCTGGGCGGCTGGAGAGTGGTGGTTGCTGACTGAGGGCCGAGCTCTACAGCGAGCAACGTGGAAGTAAGGATGGCAATATCATGCCATGCCATCCTTACTTTTGTGGTGCTGCTGGCAGTGGCTCTGCCTTCAGAATAGGGCTTCTGGCCAGCAGCCATCGCGGCTCTCCAGCTGTCCAATTCTAAAGGCAGCACCACTGCCTGCAGCAGCGCAGAAGTAAGGGTAGAGTACCGCAACCCCCCCCCAATAACCTTGTGACCCCACACACACACACAACTCCTTTTTGGGTCAAGACCCCTACAATTATAATACCATGAAATTTCAGATTTAAATAGCAGAAATCATGACATTTATTATTTTTAAAATGCTATGACTGTAAAATTGACCAAAATGGACCATGTACTTGGTAGGACCCTAATCATAAGGTACTCTCCCAGGCTCAGACGTTTGTCTGTGCCCTTACTTGGGATGTAGGACTCAGCAATCCATCTGTCCTAGGCTCTGAAACCAGTGTTTCAGACCTCCTGAGCTTCCCCCCTCACTTTCACTTACACCCTGTGGATTCTCTGCGCATCTACTTCAACCCCTTCAGGGACAACAGTAGTAAATTAGAGAACACAGGCTTAGTAAAGCAATTTCTTAACCAAAGACACTTTACTCTTGAAAGCATTCAAGAGTTAATAGATTTTTTTTTAAAAAACAACAGAAGCCCCAGCACATACTGTCCCTTTGTTTGTTCTCACCCTTTCTGTGAGTCCTAGGTATGTCAGTGTTCCAGACAGGGCAGAGTCCATCTTGCCTTCTCCCTTTTCTGCACATCGTCCTTATGTGTGCTGATGATCAGCACCTTATGTGGAGGAGCGCCCTACTCTTGAATAGAGTCTGTGTCTCCTTAGGATGTGCTCAATTGGACAACTCTAGCCCTCTTCCCTGGTTATGCCACTTTGGGCCTCTGTGTAGTAAGTCATTGCTCCATGGAGGTGGCTCAATGGCTTTTCCATGGTAGTCCATCAACGAGATGTCAAGTGTCTTTCCTGGATGGGGCCACTTTCTGTGATGCAATTTGACAGACTTGCCTTGGCGCTCTGAGATATGTGTTCAATTCACAAAACAAAATGGAGTTCATAACTTGATATAAGCATATCCTACTCTGTCTCAGGTATCACAGCCCTCATACATCATTCAGGGTTTTTTTTGTTTTGTTTTGTTTTTTTGAGTCTTATGTTCACACTGGTTTAAAGTCAAAGGCAAACCTGTAGTTAAACTTCATGAACTAGTTGTATTTCACATTGGTTTTGGTTTCTTAAAGTGATTGCAGAGTTCTAATGTAGTGCAATTGCCACATAACATTTTTGGGATTTATTTTCTGCCAGCCAAAAATTCCCTCTGGAGCTTTATTTGGAGAATTTACTCATCACTACTTCTTCTAAAATAATGTTTGGTGACAATGGTGGTGTTGGCTGCTCCATTGCACCCTAGAGGTGGCTATATTTCAATGGTGGGTAAGGATCCCTACATACACATTGATACAGGAATTTGGAACCCTTTAGGAAGAAAAGTGTTCTAAAAACATCAGATATAAGGCCATACAACTCTTCAGATCCTGTGGGAGAGGTGCCATAAAATTATGATATTTAATAGAGTGACAGTTATGCAGCAATATATAGTTAACTGTTCACTTAACGTTGTAGTTATGTTCCTGAAAAATACCATTTTAAGTGAAACAATGTTAAGCGAATCCAGTTTCCCCATAAGAATTAATGTAAATGTGGAGGTTAGGTTCCAGGGAAAAAATTTTACCGGACAAAAGACTATATTATATATATACATACACACACAGTGTAAGTTTTAAACAAACAATTTAATACTGGTGCACAGTGATGATGATTGTGAAGCTTGGCCAAGGTGGAGGAGTCAGAGGGTGGGATATTTCCCTTACTGCTAAATAATGAACTAGCAATTGGCTTGAACCCTCAAGGGTTAACTCTCTCACTCTGCAAGGCAGCAGGAATGGAGGGAGTATGCGCATTTCCCTTAAGTACACTGCTTTGTTAATTAGATCAGCTTGCTGAGACCCCAGCTGCTGCAAGCTCCCTCCATCCTGAGCCCTGCTGTATGGAAGATGGAGTAAGCCAGGTGCAGGAGCAGGGGAGAGGGGGACACCCTGAAATTAGCTCCCCTTCCTTTCCCCCCCCCCCCGGGACAGCAAGCAGGAGTCTCGGGAACCAGCTCCAAGGTAGAGGGCAGGAGCAGCACATGGCAGTGGAGGGAGAGACACAGCTAAACTGCAGGCAGCTGCTGCACAGGGAACTTAGGGGAGCCGTGAGCTGGTAGGGGGCTGCTGGTCCACCCTGGTTCCAGGCCCCCACCAGCTAGGCAACAGGCTGCTCTTCCTGCAAGCAGCAGACAAAGCAGGCAGCTGCCAAATGATGTTGGAAGGGAGCATTACACAACTTGAAAAGACCATGTTCCCTAATTGATCAGCAATGTAACAACGAAACAACGTTAACTGGCCGACTTTAAGTGAGGAGTTACTGTACTCGATAGTTACTAGTGCTTGCTTACTGCATAGTTATGTCAAATGCCATGTCATTCACAGAGACTAATCTCCTACTTTAGTTATTATGTATTTTCCTGCTATTACTTTATTTTCACCCTTCTATAGTCTCTACTTGTGTATACCACCTTTGTGTTCATTGCCAGGAAAAGTGATTTTCCAAATCAATCTATAATTTTTTATATAACTAAGCAAGTAAATGACATATATTATTCTAACTCTGACATGAAGTGAAATATGAAAACCTGCTGACAAACTTACAATTCCACTGAGACTTTGATACCTGCACCTCTTGTAGTAATAAAACATCCCTACTGTTTAGCTTGTTTTTAGTGCATATGCAATCAGTTACTTAAGATCAGCTCCTTTGGATTTTACTGTAATGAGCTGTTTTTGTTGAGGCAAATGCTACTACTCAGCAAAAAAACTAAAATAAAATCCCAACCAAACAACAATAGCAAAAAAAAACCCTGAAAAAACTATTATTATTATTATTCTAACATAAAAAAACCCTGCAGTTCTTAGTTGCTAGTCCTAGTTTGACAGAACTGACTTATGTGTGGGTTGCTGGCTTCTCCAGTAGAGAGTAAAATAAAAAAATGAAAAGAAGGCAATTAGTGTGATTCCATGCTCTTAGATCATGGTAGGCATGTTTTTAAAGGTGAATTTAGAAAGGTGCCTGAAGAACATAGTCAGAAAGTTTAACAGAACAGATGTACAGAGTACAACTCAGGCAAATGTAGTGCAAGCTGTCCAGCAGTGATCTAACTGTGTACCATCACTGAACTGGAGGAACAACCTCTCTGGGCTACAGGGGCGTTCTCTGTGCCAGTTGAATTGTCTGTCTCTCTGCTGAGACTATACCAAGAGTTCCAATTTGTGCTGATGTAGCTGTGAAGTTCCAAACTAATTAAGTCACTGACTGCAAAGCAGTTGTCCACCCGTATCCAGTGGAACTCCCTCATGGAACACATGAGCTGTGGATGAACTAAGGAACTGGAGATGAGTAGCTGGTTACTAGCATTATTCAGGGTACTCATCTGTGTGGTGTTCTGGGGAATGAAGCAATGTCCCCTTCCCATCCACATGCAAGAAGTATAGGAGCCTTGCAAGAGAACCTGCTCTCGTGAGACTTCTGGCCCAATTCCAAAGACCCAAGCACTTTATGTAAGATTTGGATGTGTCTTCCCTTTGGATGCTTATCCCAACCTCTGAGCCTCTTGATATTCACCTTTAGTTTGTGATCTGATTTACCTGGTAGATTAAAACATTTAAAGTGTTGGATTTGATACTGTGGATCTCACCAATCATGTGCAAAAATAACACCTCTGATCTTCTAATAGAATTAGACTGTTTCCAGTTTTGGTTCTTTCCTGGGTAAGGGTTACACTGGCTGCCATTTCAGAATGTTAGTTTCCAACTTTTTTAATATGTTTAATTAGGAGGAAGGTTCTGAGACACCTGTAAAAGGGAAAAGGCTTTGATCATGCGTCCCTTAAAATATTTATGTGAAAGGAAAACCTTTTTTTAAGAGGTTGTGAATCACAGAAACCAAGATCTCAGTGGGTTGCCAATTATACCTCTCTTGAGCTGCTTTCCTGTTTGCCATTTGGCGTTGTTTATGTGGACAAGATAGACACACATGCTGCTTGGTGAATAAGCACTGTTATTTTATTTATTGTGCAGCATACATAATTTGTTTTGGATTAGAGTTATTGGGAGCAAGATAACCAGCAAATGAAATAGAATACTGTTTTGTGAATACACTGCTCAACTTGGAATACACAGCCACTAATACAGACAACAATTTATACTTGTAGCACGTTGAGAGACTCTATAGTCCTATGTAAATAACTGTGCATAGAACTTCTCTACGGCATTTCACCTGAGCATTGTATAAGTTTATCTACAGTGCTTTACAGGGGTGTTTGTGAGGCACAGTCAGCCTGTACAAATTGTTCAAGGATACACTTTTCTGTGGCATAGTCAAGAATAAATTCAGAAACGAATTCAAAAACACTGTAGTGTTTACCCTAATCACTGAGCCACAATGACACTTTCAACATCTGAATTAAAGAGGATGCTAATGTCTGTGTCGTTTTCAATATATAGGGTTTCCACCATCCCTTTATTCTGTATCACCACTGAGACTGCCCAAAAGTGTTTAGCTAGCAGAGAATTTTTTTTCTGGCCAATAAAAATGCATTGCTATCAATCTTTTATGTCGCTGGATTCACCAATCTGGATGCTTGCAGACTCCTGCATTTCTCTGTGAGATTTAACATTGATATTGTCTAATGTTTTGTTTTTGGGGTGGGGGAGCTGCATATGAAGGAACCTCCAAGGAAATAATGTGCTGGGGATTGCAATCTAGCTTGCTGGATTTGGCTCACTGAAGCCAAATTTCTTGTCATGTTTAGAAAGTCTCTTCTCTGTCCATCATATCTGCCAATTCAGGGTAAGTGCCTTGAGGGCAGCTTGGTGAAGGCATAGGGAAAGGCAAGCGGGGAATTTGCTAATACATGATGACTTATATCACTTTTTATAAATTGCTATATAAAGAAACCCTTCAAATAAAATCATACAGTTCTAGAGAGTTGGATGGGGTGATCTAATAGGTCTTTTCCATCTCTGTAATTCTGAAAAAATGCAGGAATATCCCTTGCTGTGTATTGCTTTCTGTCTGGTCAAGTTTTCAACACCCCAAGAAGTTGGGTTTCCAAACTTTCCTAAGGAGACTGATCCACCACAGCCAATATCTCACTGTCAGGAAGTCTGTCTTGATAGCCTACCTATTTTTTCCCTTTCTTAGATTCACCCCATTACTTCTATTTATACCCCCATATGCCACATTGATTTACATCATCTGTCTCTTAGTGTTTACACACTTCAGCAATTAGTAGATTATCCTGCCTCCTTAGTCAGCAGCAAAGCTTCACATATTTTGCTGCTTTAATCTTGCCTTTTAAGCAAATCCCTTCAATACACTGATCATTTTTATTGTTCTTCTCTGAACTTCCTCTATTTTTTAATGTAGGGTTGGTATTTGTCACTTCCTGAAAATTAGGCTTTGTTTAATGTCTCAGGACTGGCATTCAAAAAATGGAGAAACTCAGAATTTTGTGTCACTTCTGAAAATTATGGTCAAAATTCTTATTATGGAATAAACAAAGCTTACGTCTAAACTCTGAAAACTCTGTGAGTGACCTTGACTAGGAAAAAGGTGTATTCTTACTTTGTGTTAGCTATCATGGGAACTAATACAAGGTAAAATCTTAGTGAAGACAGGGCATTTTGTAGTTTTCTAATGCACTAACAGGTCAAGCCTAGGGTTTACCTCCACCTATGAAATCATATTAAAACTACAACTGCCTTGTCTGCACTAAGCTTTTATCTCATTAGTTACCATGTGTTAGCTGACATGCGGTAAGAACACGCCTTTTTTTCCTAGTGAAGTCTGGGCCTGGAATTAATAACCAGGCCTGGAAAAGTGTGTTTCAACATTTCAGTGTTTTTTGTGCTTTTTCAGAGGGAAGAAGGTCTGCAATTCTATCTTCCTTCTCATGGAGGTTGCCAGATCAGAACACCAATTGCTCTCTGCTGACTTCTTTGCAGAGGATTAAGCTCAGTACATGCTGTATCGATGCTTTGAGGTGAACTATTGCCAAAAGGAAATGTGTACTAAACTCAGTGGTACTCTGATGAAGTGCATCTTGAGTGCCTTCTTGCTGAAGGAAAAGGTCGTCAACATATTAACTCATCGTGAAGGAATTTTTCAGAAACCAATTTCACTAAGTATTGCAAGACCTACTTAACAAGATTAGAATGTAACAAATGAATATGGCTTTCATTTTGTAATCTATGAATGGTTGGTAGCTTACAAATAGCATGTGAAATTATTTAATGGTTTTCCATTAAATGTAGCATTTATTTTACCAGTGATTAAAGAAGTAGTAAACACTTTAATTAGACATTGCTTGTGAAATATGGGTCTGGTTCTGTTTAATAGTCCAGGGAAGAGCGACAAAAATGATTAAAAGTCTAGAAAACATGACCTAGGAGGGAAGATTGAAAAAATTGGGCTTGTTTAGTCTGGAAAAGAGAAGACTGGGGGAGGGTGGAAGTTTTGATAACAGTTTTCAAGTACGTAAAAAGTTGTTACAAGCAGGAGGGAGAAAAATTTGTTTTTCTTAACCTCTGAGGATAAGACAAGAAGCAATGGGTTTAAATTGCAGCAAGGGAGGTTTAGGCTGGACATTAGGAAAAACTTCCTAACTGTCAGGGTGATTAAACACTGGAATAAATTGCCTAGGAATGTTGTGGAATCTCCATCATTGGAGATTTTTAAGAGCGGGTTAGACAAACACCTGTCAGGAATGCTCTTGATGATACTTAGTCCTATCATGAGTGCAGAGGACTGGTCTAGATGATCTCTCGAGGTCCCTTCCAGTCCTATGATTCTATGTTTTCAAATGCAATAGTATTTTTGAATCTGACTGAAGAATAAACAAACATCTCTGAAGTGCGCTATAAAGTAAGTTGGATTCAGTTTTTCTATCTGTACTGGTGATATACCTTATATTCACTCCATTAATTTCTTCAGAGATTTTTCTTTTCCAGAGTTGTGCTGTTACCTGGCATTCTTTCCTACAGTCAAAAAAAGCAGCCGTGATGGATGATGCCATCCAGTAATTACTTGAGCCTTTACTTTTATCAAATATAAGGCCAAATCCTGCAGTTTGTACTTGGGGACTGATTCTACAATACCAGCTTGCTTTGACTAATACATTGTGTGCATAGTGCTATTCAAATTGTGTTATACTCAATCCTTATTTATTTCAAACTCCCAATTATTTTGGAGAGCATTTTGACTTTGTAAAGACTTCAAAATTTGATTCATTTGCTGCAGTATTTAATTCCACAGACATAGGAACCAAGAACCTGAATCTTCAGCTAAAGTCTCCCATTTAATTCTAACACACCATAATTATATTTTCTAGCTACTTTTATGCATTTTTTTGTGAGAACTCTGACAACTAAGATTTTTATGTTGTGTTTTTTCCATTTGCAAACCCATATTGATCTTGTATATGTTTTTGGTTCTGTAGGTTTAAGTTGACTCATTCTTAAACCAACCATGTAGAGTCTGAAATATCAAACTCCACAGTTCTAATTTATTTTCTGAAGTAATGTTTCCTTGGGCTGAAGCCACTAAAGAATAAAAGCTGAATGGAGAGAGAAAAATGGAATTACATCAATGGAATTACATGACCTGACCTAGTTTTCATAGACTGCAGAGATCTGAATGGCTGATGTAATTGTATTAAAAAGAAACCTCATTCTGATGTGTAGCTTACATTTAATTCTTTAGTTTAAAGATCTCAAAAATCATTTAACAACCAGTCTTGTGTTTAGTTTATTTGTTTACTTATGGGCTTTTTAAATGTAGAAGTGATTTCTTTCAGTATCCCAGATACACTCCCATGTGTGCTTCAATATAGACTTGGTGTTAAGAGATCATCTCCTTCCTGTTGTCTTTATTTTATTTTTGCATTATGGCCAGAACTACAAAGCAATTACATTCCCTGAAGACACTGTAAATTTTTTAGTAACCCGTCATATTTAAATGAAACAGGGGAGAATGAAATTATCATTTGATTGCTTGGCTGTATTGGAATGGAAAGAATCCCAGTGGGGGAATGGGAGAGAGAAAAAAAAATTAATGTGTGTGTTATGCAATTATGTCTTGTTATTGATATTGTGAGTTTTTTTTAAAAGAAAGAATGACTGGGATAAGTAGAGCTGAGGCCAAAGAGATTTGTAGGCCTGCAGAACCAATTTTACCTGCTTGACCTCTTAAAACACTGGAAGCTGTTGCTGCTGCCTTGTCGTTTTTATATTTTATTTTTATATCTTCTGTAAGTATCCCCTTCCTTTCCCCACTGAAACTGGCGCTTCTAGACATTTTATCTGATTATAAAAACCAAGGCTAGAGGAGCTGGAAATTATGGCAAGGCTCTGGTGAATAATTAAGCATTTTGGGGACATTTCATCTTTGATTGATGGGGGTTGCAGGAAGAGAATTGGCATATAAGATGATAATACTTTGCAGTTATACTAATATTCAGAGTGTTGATGGTGCTGCTCATCTGAGGATTTCAAAGTAATTTATGCACATTAACATATAACCAGTCTGTGTCAGAGCCAGGAACAGAACCTAGAAGCCCTGACTAATTGTTAGACACATTGCCTCTACTTTTTTGTAGCAGACAGTGTTTTAACCATTACACACTTAAAATATTCAGTCCAGCTGTCTAAAGGGTTGCTTAGGAAATATAAGCTGCTGTACAAAGAGAATGCAGGAGTACTACACTCTGTTCCACCATCCTACCAAAGCTCTGTTTGATAAGCAGTTTAGAAAGCCAAACAACAGAGAAAACAGCATGGCCTAGTGAACAGGGCAAAAGATTAGGAGTCAAGAGACCTGGATTATGCTCCCAACTTTGCCACTTATTTACTGTGTGACCTTGGGCAAGTTACTTAAGGCGCATCTACACTGCATGATTCTTTCGGTGGTGTGTCAAGCACATACATGTGTAGTCCCTCTACCATGGCTTAAATAACTGTAGCAGGTGAGGCACGCCTTAGGTGAGTAAATGCATGTCTAGAATGTGTGGGTATGTATGCAAGTACATACCCTAGATACGCTCTGCTAGCCTAGGCCATGCCTCCCCATCTACACTGCTGTTTTAGCAGTGTTGTATTCCGCTGCTTCCCCACTGCAGAAAAAGAGTGCCTCAGTGGGGAAGAGCTCTGGCAAAGTGAAGGCAGCAGGGAAAGACTTTGGGAAACTCCCCTTTGCTGGAGCCCTTTCCCATTGCAGGGAAAGACTCTAGCAGACTAGAAAGGCTCTGCCGGTTCCCTGGCTTTTCCCTGTTATCTTCTCCCTGCCAGAGTCTTTCTCTGACATGCGTAGCTACATACCACAGTGTGGATGCAGCAGGTTTTTCACTGCAGCATGTAGCTATGGTTACCCCACACACCGCTGCCAGTGGGGTGTAGTGTAGATGTAGCCTTTGTGTAGTAATTGCAGTGCTCCCCCTCAGAGGTGACTGCATAGTAGAATTGGGTGAAGTGGTCTCTCTTACCTCACAGGGTTGTTGTGAGGAATAATTCATATTTGTAAGAACTCTGAGCTCCTCTAATGAAAGCACAGCACAGGGCTACTTTTGTGACAAAAGCCACTGTATAAATGTAAGATCTGATAGATAGCAATATGTCAGTATAACATTTAAGATGTATTCCCCCTTTTCTCCAGCATTATTTGCTCTTTAGCAGCATTAGCAGATGCAGACCCCTATCTGGTCTTCCTAAAGGATTGTGTTCAGACATTCTAAAAAAAGGATTTCCCTCTATTGAGCCTAGTATCCCCCAGGGCACTTAGTATGCTAGAGGCTAAGCTTGCATATGGATTTTTTGCTGGGAGTGTAATTATCTTTTACTTTGTCAAATTAACAAATGTGGTCCCTCAAAGTAAGACACTCCATGTTAACCAGGATAATCCACTGTACCATAGCACCTCCTGATAAGCATAAGGGATTTCTTCCACTCAGACACAAGTTCCATTGCAGTATGTGAATTGCTCCTAGCAGTGACAGCTCACATTAAAGACACTGAAGTGAACCCTGGTTTCTCCTCTGACTTGTGTCAGTTTTGTTCCAATGTAAATCCAATGACTTTCAGTGGAGTTACTCCAGATTTGCCCAAGTGTAACTGAACATGGTGCTCAGTCTTCACCACTGAATATTGTGAAATGACACTATCCTGGAGGTATAGTAAAGAGCACAATTGTATCTACCACAATAGTTGAAAAACACAACATTTCCAATAAATTCTTGGACTTTGTCAGGAACAACTTTTTGTTCCAGAAAGTGGAGGCATTCACCCGGCAGATAGCCATTTTAGACTTGATTCTGACTAACAGGGAGGAATTGGTAGAAACTCTAAGATGAAAGGCAACTTGGGTGGCAATGATCATGAAATGATAGATTTTATGATTCTAAGAAAAGGAAAGTGAGAGGAACCTAATAAGAAGAATGGGTTTCAAAAAAGCAGGTGTTAACAAACTCAGAGGACAGGTAGCTAAGGTCCCATGGGAAGAAAATCTAAGGGAAAAAGGAGTTCAGGAGACCTGGCAGTTCCTCACGGAGACAATATTAAAGGCACAACTGCAAATTATTCTAATGCAAAGAAAAGATAGGAAGAACAGAAGGAGGCCAATATAGCTCCATCAGAAGCTCTTTAATGACCTGAAAATCAAAAAGGAAACCTGCAAAAGGATGAAAACATGATCAAATTGATAAGGAGGAGTACAAAAGAACAGCACAAGTATGTAGGGAAAAAATCAGAAAAGCTAAGGCACAAAATCAGTTACAAAATCAGGCAAGGGACATAAAAGGCACTAAGAGGAGGTTCTTTAAATACATAAGGAGCAAGAGAAAGATGAAGGAAAGTGTAGGTCCTCTACTTAAGTAGGAAGGAGTGGTAATAACTGATGACATCAAGAAAGCTAAGGTGCTTAATGCCTGTTTTGCTTCCAACCTCACTAAAAAGGTTAATGATGACCAGATACTCAACCACTGGGAAGGAATGCAGGCCAAAATAGGGAAAGAACAGGTTAATTAACATTTAGATAAGTGAAATGCATTCAAGTCAGCAGGGTCTGATGAAATTTATCCTAGGGTACTTAAGGATCTAGCTGAAGCAATCTCTGAACCATTTGCGATTATTGTTGAGAACTGGAAGACAGGAGAGGTTGCAGAATACTGGAGAAGGGCAAACATAGTACCTATCCGTAGAATACTGGAGAAGGGCAAACATAGTACCTATCTGAAAAAGGGGAACAAAGAGGTTCCTGAGAATTATAGATCAGTCAGACTAACTCCAATACCTGGAAAGATACTGTAAACATTATTAAATAACCAATCTATAAGCATCTAGAGAATAATAGGGTGATAAGGAATAGTCAGCATGGATTTGTCAAGGACAAATCATTCCAAACCAACTTAATTTCCTTCTTTGATAGGATTACTGACCTGATTAGAGGAGGGGGGGCGGGAGCAGTAGACATGATATATCTTGCTTTAAGTAAAGCTTTTGACACAGTTCTGCATGACATTCTCGTAAGCAAACCAGGGAAATGTGGTGTAGATTAAATTACTACAAAATGAGTGCAGAACTGATTGAAGACCACACTCAGAGTAGTTATCAATGGTTTTCTGTCAAACTGGGAGGGCGTATCTAGTGGGCTCCCACAGGGGCCAGTCTTGGGTCTGGTACTATTCAATATTTTCATTAATGACTTGGATAATGGAGCAGAGAGCATGCTTATAAAACTTGCAGATGACACCAAGCTGGGAGTGGTTACAAGCACTTTGGAGGACAGGTTTAAAATTCAAAATGACCTTGACAAATTGAAGAATTGTTCAACAAGATGAAAATCAAAAAACGCAAGTGCAAAGTACTTCACTTAGCAAAGAAAAATCAAATGCGCCACTACAAAATGGGGAATAACTATCTAGGTGAGAGTACTGCTGAAAATGATCTGGGGGTTATAGTGGACCACAAACTGAATATGAATCACCAAGGTGATGCAGATGCAAAAAAAAGACTAATCTAATTCTGGGTTGCATTCACAGGAGTGTTGTATGTACGACATATCACCTGTCTTGTTGTACTAGGCACTGGTGAAGCATCAGCTGGAGTACTGTGTCCAGGTCTGAGCACCATGATTTAGGAAAGATGTGGTTACACTGGAGAGAGTCCAGAGAGAGCAACAAAGATGATAAAAGGTTTAGAAAATCTGACCTATGAGGAAAGGTTAAAAAAACTGGGCATGTTTAGTCTTGAGAAAAGAAGAGTGGTGAGGGGGAGGGGCTGATAACAGCCTTCCAATACGTTAAGGGCTGTTATAAAGAGGTCAGCGATCAATTGTTCTCCGTGTGCACTGAAGGCAGGACAAGAAGTAATGGGCTTATTCTGCAGCAAGGGAGATTTAGGTTAGATATTAGGAAATACTTTCTAACTGTGAAGGTAATTAAGCTCGGGAATAGGCTTCCAAAGAAAGTTGTGGAGTTCCCATCATTGGAAGCTTTGAATACCTAGTTGGACAAAGACCTGTCAGGGGTGGTCTAGGTTTACTTGGTCCTGCCACAGCACAAGGGGCTGGACTCGATGACTTCTTGGAGTCCCTTGCAGTCCTACATTTCTATGAGCCTAGGCAAGTGCATAAAATGAAAATGAGGAAAAGGCAAAAAGATTTGAATTTTTTTTTTAAAAAAAAGCACTTTCCTGTGCATCCTCTGCAAATCTCAAACTCAGCCCTGACTGAAACTTTCTTGAGGGTGAAACACAGTTTCCTTGACACTTCTAAGGAAGAAATGTGAAGCCAGAGTATATGAGAGAGACATGCTTGCCAACTATCCCATGTTGGTGAGGTCTGAGACTGTCTCATGTTTTAAATTCCATCCTGTGGGCCTGCTTCTTTACTGCCTTGCATCACACACAGTCATTTCACACCTGTGCAAAGTTGGTGAACTACCAAATCAGAGCACTCTGTTCACTGCCATTGGTGATCTCATTTTACACCCAATTTGCACACTGTACACAAAGTGCAAGGCAGAGAAGAAGCAGGCCCTGGATTATTAACAATCCTGGGCAGCTGGCTGAGTTTTTAAAAAAATAATATAAATAAAGCTGGCTTATTGCCATTAGAGTGAGGAAAGGCTTTGATGAGAGAACCTGTTGAGGTCACTGAGAGAATGACAATTTTGCAATCCATCCTACTATTTGGTGTTTGTTTTAACAGTTAATACGATGGCATAGATGTGTGGAAAATCTCTGACCACAAAGGTAATTTTTCGAACATCGAGAATCAGTCACTGAAGTGACAATTAAGAAGCAACAAGAAATAAACATGGTGCATTCTTCCATCTTTCCATAGCTCCTCTTTCTTTGTTATTCTCTAGTAGATGGTTTTGTTTAAAAAATGCCCTGGGCTTTCCAAGAGTCACCCATTAGCTATCACTGTTTTTTAAATATTAAAAGTTGCAAGTATAAAAATCTACCTTGAGTATGTAAATAGAGGTATATTTATAGTATCACTTTAAATCCACCTTGGATTTGGAACAGACTACGTGTAATATCTCTCCATATGTGTCATTTTAATGGTTTTGTCAGAATTTCAAATAAAAGGGCATTCGCAAACATTCAGAGCTTCGTGATTCAGGTCTGATAAATTTATAACTATACCAGGACTTCTTTAGGCTGATCATTTCTTGCTTCTATGTTATTTTTGGAAGCTACTATCCAAGGGGTCTATTTTGCTTTGTTTTGCTCTTTATCTTTTTAATTAATTGTACTACATGGATATCTCAGTCAGATTATGCAATATGGTCATTCTCTAGAATTCAGTTTTGCCAACTCTTTCTACTTTATCACAAGTCTCGCAATATTTTCTTGTGATTATAGGAGAATCTCAGTTTTAATTTTAAATGAAAGTAAGTTTCTAGCTTTCGTGATTGTGGAGCTTGAAAATATGAATCCCCAAGGCTCAGAAACAAGAAGGCAAATAAAACAAAACCCTCAAATGTATTATTTTAAAAATCTCATGATTTTGAAGTCCATCATGTTTTTTTGCACCTGACTCAATACAAGGTTCAGACAGAGTGAGCTGTAGAACCTTTCTCTGCCTTAGTTTCTTTATCTATACAATGAGACTAATAAATTTGTGAATGCTTGTAAAGATGTGTGAGATCCTGAAATGGGAAGTGCTGCTGTAGAAGTACAATGTATTGTTAGACCATCACCAAGCTGCCCCAAGTTGCTTTAATATGCATAACCAACTCTTTCAAGAGCTTATCCCTATCTTGGCAACTTGCAGGGATTTTAGTTGCACCATTCTTGCAAAAATGTATCCAGTCTAGTTTCTTGTAGGCACAAGTAGGTTTCAGCATCAGGCAAGCATGTCTTAATATTATCACCTGTTTTTTTAAATTCAACTCACATTCATTTATAGCTATTTTAAATGAAATTTCAGTCTCTGTTAATATGAATTTTCCTGCCCTCTTATAGATTCCCAGGGTAAATAATTCACATTCCTGTCTCTCAGTGAACTTCATGTCTGCCATGCAATACAGTAACATGTAATGTTTACTTGTAACCCTTCTGCCCCTCTGAGTTGGCAGCAACAAGGGCCAGGTTCAGTATCCAGGGGTTCCGTTTCAATAACACAAGGCATAACCGGCTCGAGCCCCCACCCAGTGACCTGGGACACTTACATACCATACCCTCCTGGGCGCCTTTAGGAGGCAATACTTCCCCTCTCGCAAGCACGGAGTCTGAGTGTAGCGAAATCTTTTTAATAAAGGAAGGAATCAATGCGGCATCCCATTGGAGAAACACCACAAACAGAGTTATAACACAAACCATAACCACCCCCCCAAGTACATTTGGCAATGTCCTTTTCCCCTTAGGGTCTTAAGTCCAATCACTCCAAAGTCCAACAACCCAAAAGTCTCTGGTCAATGCCACCCCAGAATTCAAGAGTCTATCTGTAGAGGTCCCTCCCCCCAGCCTGGGTGAAAGGGGCACCTTACGTGGTCCAGGGCCAACTGCCCTGCCTCTCCGTGGGTTCTGCTTCCGCCTTCTCCACGAACTGCTCCGCCTTACCAGCCGCTCCACTCTGCTCCTCCGGCCATCCTCACAAACTGCTCCGCTCCACCAGCTGCCTCGTGAGCTGCTCCAGTTGTCCCAGCAAACTGCTCGGCTCCGCTCGCTCTGTGGGCTGCTCCACACGCCCCACAGCTACTCCGCTCTGCCAGCCGCTCCACTCCACCAGCTGTCCTGTGGTCCGCTCCAGCCATCCCCATAAACTGCTCCACTCCGCCAGCTGCTCTGTTCCACAGTATAGCTTCAGGCTCCCCCACTAGTTAGCACAGTACTCAGTGCTCCCAGCTCAGTAATTTCAGCTCTTTTGTGATTTCAGCTCTTAGTGATCTCAGCACATAGTAGGGGAGCCCAGTGCTAGTGCACCATTAGCCCAAAGTGAGTTCAGCTCAGCAACCTGTATCTAGAGTCTTAAGGGAATAAAAAATCAACTCTGACATTCCACAGTGGAGAGAGGAGGGGGTGCAACTGGTGCTTCTAGCTCCACAAGGAGCCTGCACCACCAGGCACAAATACCTGTCCCCAACCTCTCTCTATTCACAGGGTTTTGGAACCCATGTCCCTTGTCTAGCAAGTACCACCCAACTGAGGTTGAGTCATTTCTGTCACAAAGCAGTCCCACAGCTCGGCAGTCTGGGATGGGGTAGGCGTGCCTATGCAAATATTTGAGATTTCGCATTCCAGACATTCTTTCCACACTTCCCATACTTCACCACCAGATGTCAGGGTACTGCTCATCCTGACTCTGCTTACATACTGTTCCTTGTCAACACAATATCTTTTATATCCTAGACTATACCTATGCTATTTATTTATAATACAGTAGCCCACAGAGATCCCAACCAAGATCAGAGCCCAGTTGTGCAGACACTGTACAGACACTTAGTAAAAGACAGTCCTTTCCTCACATAGTTTACAATCTACAAGAACTACAAAGGGTGGGAAGGAAAACAGGGACACAGAGATGAAGTGAATTGTCTAAGGTCAAACAGCAAGTCTGTTGCAAAACAAGGAATAGAATCTGTGTATCCTGAGTCCTACCCCAATTCCCATTCCACAAAACCACACCGCTTCTCTGTCTGCTATTTCAACTTCTGCAGGACTCTTTTTTTTGGACTGGTACTTACTTCTCCTTGCACTTTTCAATATAATCATTATTTTTCAAATATCTTAAGGCAGAATAATTGTATATGCAAAAATCCCTAAAAATAACTTACATTAAATTTGAGATTATAATTACAAACATTCAGTATTAAGATTCTTACAGTAACTTTACCCATAACTCTAACTCCTGTATATGTTCATTACAATGGGGTACTTGATGGCACAATCATACAGCATCCAGTAATGTCACATAGCGTTCAGTGGACAGTACAATTTCTAAGTAAAAAGAAACATTAAAATGGGGTTACATTTGTAAATATATAATGGATATGTTGGTCTTTTGGCACCTCTTAGAGCAGCCCTGGAATCATGATGCGGCCCGTACCAGTAACTCTGGGGAGAGAAATAGCTATGCTGGGGCGTGCAGGACCGGTGCGACCATTTAGGCGACGTAGGTGGTCGCCTAGGGCGCTGGGATTTGCGGGGGGCGGCATTTTGTTTGGCAGCGACCGTGGCGGCTCGATCTTTGGCCACCTCGGTCGCCGCCGGCATTTAGGCGGAGGGAGCTGGGGCAGGGGAGCGCGAGGAGGGCCGCCTTCAGCAAGTAAGGGCGGGGGCGGCATGTAGAGGAACTCCATGCCCCAGCTCACCCCTGCCCTGCCTCCTCTGAGGACGCTGTGGCTGCTTCACTTCTCCCATCTCCCAGGCTTGCGGCACCTAAGCTGATGGGGAGGTGGGGAGCTGCCACAAGGGAGGTGCCTCAGGGCGGAGGGAGGGAGCTGCCACAGGGTGGAGGTGCCTCAGGGCAGGGGCGCAGGGGCACAAGGTTGAAGTTTACCTAGGGTGCAAAACATCCTTGCACCAGCCCTGGGGAAGTGGCATGGGGCTTTTGGGGTTAATTCCCCCAGTCCTATCTGCACTTCTGATAATCAAGTACAGCTGAAACTAGATAGGCTCAGAGCCTTAAAACGTGGCTATGCTTCTTCCAGGGCATGGCCAGTTTGTTTGTGTTTTAACTCAAAGCCGTTATCGGGGGGAGGGGCGCATGAGAGTGCACTGCTGCTTTTTATTTTTGTTGGGTGATTTTTGCAGCTTTGTTTAGCTTCAGTGAAGGAAATGTGAACAGAGATGTTTCTGGTTTGGTTGTACCTGGATTAAAAAAACAACCCCCAAAGTGGGATTTCTGCCAGTCATATAGAACTCCTCTTGGATTTAAATTCAGCTGTGTCTCCCCTGGCTTTTTTATGCCATTATTTAAGGCAGCATCTCTGAAGAGAATGTCTGCTTGTCCAGAAATACACAGAAGTTTGCTTGTTAACTCAAAGTGAAAGCTAAACTTAAACAAAAACAAGAAACCAAATATAGAAATTCATAATTGAAGCTTCCCAAACAACTTTACCACTGTCCTGTTGCTAACCAGACCTTCATCCTACATATTTTACATGGCAGATAGAGACATTTTGATGATGCCAGTTTTGAAAACCTGCAGCTTTGGACATCTGAAATTGACTTGGTTTGCATAGGTTTTGCATATCATAGCCCATATATATATATGAGTGATCCATAACAAAGAGGACCCTACCAGTCTGTGGGTATTTCCTCTAAAAGGTTCATGGCCTCTGTCAAGGTTTCTTTCCCCAGTTTAAACTTTAGAGTACTAAAAGTGGGGACCTGCATGAACGCTTCTAAGCTTAATTACTAGCTTAGATCTGGTACACTGCAACCAGCCAGAATTTAGTGTGTGGCACACTTTCTGTTCCCCCAAAACCTTCCCTGGGAAACACAGATCCAAACCTTTTGGATCTTAAAACAAGGAGAAATTAACCATTCCCCCATCCTTTCTCCCCAGTCTTTCCCCTCCCTGCGTTGCCTTGAGAGGCTTCACACAGATCCAAAGTCCTTGGATCTTAAAACATGGAAAATCAATCAGATTCTTAAAAAGAAAGCTTTTAATTAAAGAAAGAAAAAAGTAAAAATTATCTCTGTAAAATCAGGATGGAAAATGCTTTACAGGGTACTCAGATTCATATAGACCAGAGGGACTCCACCCCCTAGCCTTAGATTCAAAGTTACAGCAAACAGAGGTGAAAATCCTTCCAGCAAAAAGAAACATTTACAAGTTGAGAAAATAAAAATAAGACTAATCCACCTTGCCTGGCTATTACTTATAATTTTGAAACATAAAAGACGGATTCAGAAAGATTTGGAGAGCCTGGCTGTACGTCTGGTCCCTCTTAGTCCCAAGAGCGAACAACGAACAAAAAAAAAACCACAAACAAAGACTTCCCTCCACCAAGATTTGAAAGTATGTTGTCCCCCTATTGGTCCTATGGTCAGGTGTCAGCCAGGTTTACTGAGCTTTTTAACCCTTTACAGGTAAAAGAGACATTAACCCTTAACCATCTGTTTAGGACAGCCTCTAATATGGGAACTACTCATGTATAAAGTCTCAGTATCTTAACAGTGGAAACCCTATCTGTTTTCAAGGAGGTGTCCGAATGATTGTTCCGAATATGACTATTAGGACAGGTCTACACTTCAGAGCTAGGTCAATGAAAGGCAGTTTATGTCATCGACCTACCTCTGTAAGTGTCTACCCGACAGCATTACTCCTGCCAATGTAAGTTCTCCACTGCACCGACCTAATAACTCCACCTCCATGAGAGGTGTAGTGCTTAGCTTGATGTAATTAGGTTGGCGCAGTGTCTCTGTAGACACTGCATTACTTATATTGCCTGTCAGCACCATGCTGCTGGCGCTGAGAGCCTGGACTTTCAACTCTGTGCGGAGCTCCCAGCTAGGAGCCCAGATGCCCTGAACTGCCCCACAGAGCTGACCGCCTAGACTCTCATCGCTGGGAGCTCCATGCAGAGCTAACAGCCCCAGCTCCCAGCCATGCAGAGCTAACAGCTCAGGTTGTCAACCCCCCAACACTGCCCCACTTAAGTTGGTGCAAGTATAGTTCTTCAACTACTTGTTCACCCACTTTCATCAAGACCATATTTGCTTGGTCTGTTTATGAAAATGCCATGGGAGACTGTGTCAAAAGCTTTACTAAAATCAAGATCTATCATGTCTGCTATTTCCGCCCTATCCACTAGGCCATTAACACTGTCAAAGAAGGAAATTAGGTTGGTTTGACATGATTTGTTCTTGACAAATCCATGTTGGCTATTACTTATCACCCTATTACCCTCTAGGTGTTTACAAATTGATTGCTTAATAATTTGTTCCAGTATCTTTCCAGGTATTGAAGTTAGGCTGACTGTCCATGGTTGCCCAGGTCTTTTTTGTTCCCCTTTTTAAAGTTAGGACCCATGTTTTTCCTCTTCTAGTGGAAACTCAGTTGAAAGTGTTAAACACGCCATATAGTAACTGCACCCTGACAGTCATTACGGGTATTGTGTCCGTTAAAATTCTTTTGTCTAGCAGCTGAAGCTCCAAGGTTCCTTTATGTTGTAGAACAGCTGCAGAACAGGAGGAAAGATGCCCAGGTTCACCGTTCCGGCTCTTATGGTCTCCATGAGCAACTTTGGACTAGAGGTTTCCCTGGTATAAAACTCAGGGACTGGGGACAGGAAGAAGAGACTATTTATGAAGCAGTGAGACTGGAAAGAGAGTGAAGCCAAGACAGCTGATCCTGGGGCAGGTCAGAAGAGGCAGATTTAAGGGACAGAGCATGGACAGCAAATATGCACCACGGGGCTCAATGAGCATGCCTTTTTAGGCTATTTTAAATATAAAAAAGTTTAAAAATTAAACAAAAATCACAGGCCTACACAAAAGTGGAATCTCGCCCAAATTGTGTTGGCTTGCATATGTCCAATGATTGGAAGGTTGCATCACAGCAACACTTTTCCTTGGCAAATTGTTCTGTGATACTGTCCAGCTTCAGCCTCACTATCTCATCTTTTTCAATTGCAAGGAAAGCAAGATCACGCAGGCATGTCGGTGATAGTGTTTAAAGCATGTAGTTTTTGACACCTCTTCATTTGTTCATGGTGTGATCAGCACTAGCCACGCCAATTAAAGAGAAAGAGGAAAAAGTTGACATAGCATTTCCATTTCTGATAAAAGATCATCAAAAGAACTTGCCATTCTGAAATGCAAATAGCTCTAGACTCCAAGTGACTAATTGAAGACCGTTGTATTCTTTGTAAAATAATACAATTTGAAAGACATAATCTTGTGAACCAAGTCTAAAGAAAAGTATTAGTATTTTCCCATGAGTTTAAGAACTTCCTTCTGTAGCTCTTTTAAAGTTATATTTTGAAGTTGCCTGAGATGGAGGAAAATAAATAGAGTAGCTTCCTCTTGAAACCTCTCATACTGTGATTTTAGTTCCCCCTTCATATTGTCTAAAAAGACAATGAAATATTTCCTTTGATGGTTATCCTTTCCTTCTAACACAGAATCATACTTAAATTTATCATCCATGAGATGCAAATTTCTCACTGTGGTTTGTATAGTTTGGATTTTCAAAACTCGTTGCTTCCTACCTGTTCTGAGATTCTTTTACAATTTCCTCATACTTTTCTTCAGATCTGAATTTGCTGACCTCATTTACTATGCTCTCAAATGTCTGGAAGACTTGGAACAGGTCAATTTTCTTTGACTGAAGAATTCCAGAGCCTGCAGCCATGATAACTAAGGTCCTATGCTACCATAACTGATTGAGGTAGAACATCCAAGCCATCAAAGACACGTTGCTTTTTGCTTGACATATGTCCTCACTATTCCTGCTTTGAGCGACAGTTTCACCTTCTGAGCATTCAATTATACTCTGAAAATTTAATATCATTGCCTCAGTGGCTTTCATTCGAGCTACCCATTTACTCTTACAGATTGCCTTTAGATGTAAAGGTCTCCTTCATTCTTCAAAAGTCTGATCAATTTCATCTGCTGAATCAATCCTGTCAACCTTTTCAGGGGCCTGAAATGCATCATCAAGTTTCTCTTCTCTTTGCAAAACTATACTCCCTCAAGCAAGAGTTTCAAGATAAAGATCATTTTTAGATTTAATCATTAGTTTTTTCCATTGACAGAGTCTGTGAAAAATGTATATAGTTCCTGCAAATATGCAAAGAAAACCTTTGTGACTGGATTGGCCTTCCCTTCAACAGCATGCACCAAAGCTAGGTTAATTTGATGTGCTAGACAATGGATGTATGGTGCATAAGCTTTGTCTCCTGTGCCTGAAAGATATTCTCTCATTTTTGCTTGCAGTCTCCCGTGAGCTCCAGCCATAGAATCATAGGACTGGAAGAGTCCTCAAGAGATCTTCAAGTCCAGTCCCCTGCACTCATGGCAGGACTATTACCTAGACTGTCTCTGACAGGTGTTTGTCTAACCTGCTCTTAAAAATCTCCAGTGATGGAGATTCCACAATGTCCCTTGGCAATTTATTCCAGTGCTTAACCACCTTGACAGTTAGGAAGTTTTTCCTAATATGCAACCTAAACTGCCCTTTCTGCAATTTAAGCCCATTGCTTCTTGTCCTATCCTCAGAGGTTAATGAGAACAATTTTTCTGCCTCCTCCTTATAACAACCTTTTATGTACTTGAAAACTGTTACCATGTCCCCCCACAGTCTTCTCTTCTCCAGACTAAACAAACCCAATTTTTTCAGTCTTCCCTCATGTTTTCTAGGCCTTTGATAATTTTTGTTGCTCTTCTCTGCATAATCACTGCAAAGTAGAGCAGAAGAATTACTTCTTGTGTCTTGGTTACAACACTCCTGCTAATACAGGGATCTCAAATCACCACGAGGGCCACATGAGGACTAGTACATTGGGCCGAGGGCTGCATCACTGAAACCTTTTCATACAAAGATACAAAAGCCCCCTTCTGCTCCCGTCCCTGCCCCCACTCCACCCCTTCCATGAGGCCCCACCATTGTCCCGCCTCTTCTCACCCCTTCCCGACCCCTATTCCAACCCCTTCCCCAAATCCCCGCCCAGCCCTGCCTCTTCTCCACCTCCTCCCCTGAATGTGCCGTGTCCCCACTACTCCCCTCTCCCTCCTGGAAAGTTCTAAGTGCCACCAAATAGCTGTTTGGCAGCAGGAAGCACTGGGAGGTAGGCGGAGGAGTGGGGATGCGGCATGCTTGGGAGGGGGATGAGGGGAGCTTGGCTGCCAGTGGAGTCGGTGCCTATGATGGGCTGCAGGAAATAAGTCAGGCAGGCAGACACACATCTCTCGGTGTCCCACATCAAGAGGAGGATATGGAGGCTATGGAAACTCTGATGTTGCACCCCATAATGCTTTATAGAAATATGCTTATGAATGTAAATATGACATAACTGGAATATGTTTTATGCTACATATGCCATGTAACATATCTTTGCAAAGTTTATAGTCTACTGAATGTAATCATCCTATTTGTATGCATGTATCATTTTTATATCTGAAGTTATGAGCGTTGGCTCTGTGTTTGTATTTGACGTGTTTGCTGTAGGAAACACATAAGACAGATTTGATCAACATACTGTGAAGGGGTTATTCAAGAAATTGGGAGTACTTATCTAACAATGGACCTTGATAGACGCCAATCCACATCTGAGCTTTCCTGGGAATGTTCGGGCTAACATGTGGGCAATGACATCAGCCTGTAGAGTATTAAGTCATGCATGGACATGTGACTTGCCCATGTGACTCCAAAACTCCATCTTGTCACTGTGATTCTATACAGGGGGAGAGAGGGGGTTCCACCCACAAAAGAGAGACTATATAAGGCCCTGGGAAACCCCTCCATTTTGTCTTCAGATGGCTCAAGAAATATTTTCTCAACCCCCAAAGGATGCCTGAAAGAAACTGGAACAAAGGACAGTTCCTTTGGAACTTACAGTGGTGTGAGTGATTGCTGGACCCAGATTAGGAGGAAGGCTAGTCTGTAAAAGAAGCTTATTGGAACATCTCTAAGGGTGAGATTTACCTGCATTTAGTTTCTTACGGTATTAGGCATAGACTTGTGGTTTTTTTTAATTTTGTTTGGTAATTTACTTTGTTCTGTCTGTTATTACTTGGAACCACTTAAATCCTACTTTCTGTTTTTAATAAAATCATGTTTTACTTATTAATTAACCCAGAGCAAGTAATTAATTCCTGGGGGAGCAAACAGGTGTGCATATCTCTCTATCAGTGTTATAGAGGTGAACAATTTATGAGTTTACCCTGTATAAGCTATATACAGAGTAAAATGGATTTATTTGGGGTTTGGATCCCATGGGGAACTGGGTATCTGATTGTTGGAGACAGGAGTGCTTCTTAAGCTGTTTTCAGTTAAGCGTGCAGCTTTTGGGGGACATGGTTCAGATCTGGGCCTGTGTTTGTAGCAGGTGAGCATGTTTGGTACAACCAGGCAAGGTACTGAAGTTCCAAGCTTCCAGTGAAAACGGGCTCAAAGGTAGTCCCAGCAGATCAGGTGGCAGTTCCCAAGGGGGTTTCTGTAACCCAGCCTGTCACTGAAACAAATTGCATTTCCCAATAGCTGGCCTATCAGCACTTGATCATACCTAGTGGCTGTGACCCCCTGCAGGATGTATTAGGAAACTTCTGCTACTATCAGCATGCTTAAATGCTGACATGCTCAAATACTGTGGGATTTTGCAAAGGCATTGCAGAACAGGTGGGCATGGGTCTTCTGGGATCCCTGTAAAAATGGGGGCTGATGGCCCAGCGCAGTGTTAGACACATGCAACCCATACAATAGCATCAGCTCAGAGGCAGCAAGTGGGACTCTTGCTATGGTGATTGACTCAGTTACTTGTGAGGGTGGGGCCCCAGAACTGAGCAGAGGATGGCAGCTGGTGGTACTTTTGTAACTGGGACTTTAAGGTTCCATTGACTTGAGAGAGAGAGGGAAGCACAAACCATACAGGAGCTCCATGCCTCATTTTTATATATAATATGCTATCAGATATAGTCCAGTAATTTAATAGCTATATTGAGCATAGTTTGACTATAAGCCTGTTGAGAACTTTTTGGCTAGGTTCACAACACCATAAATGTCACT
>NC_133783.1:4542398-4628828 GCF_003597395.2 Chelonoidis abingdonii | reverse complement strand
TTAAACAAACACACCCAACACCCCCAATGTATTTTAACGTTGCAATTTTGCCCTGTGCTGCCAAACTATAGGACTGTTGGCCCTGAAACAGCTACAGAAGGCTCTGAAAATAAGAAAGTCTAACCTTGCACAAGAGTTAACCCTGCCTGGTTCATAAGAACTTCAGGGTCGGTAGGCAGAGCAGCATTTTTAGCTAAAAAGCTTTCTTAAACAGCTTTCCCCCTCAGGCCCCTGTGTTCCACTTCACTCAGAACTTTCTGGAGACTTGCAACCTTTTAAGATGAAATTTGTCTTATGCTTGCGCCTCTGCCCAAAGATCGGTTTTATTTATTTATTTTATTTATTTATTTTTTGAACAAGTTCAGCTATTTAACTTTGAGGGGAAAGAGTGTGTGTGTGTGGGCGGGGAGCATTTTTGAAAAGCATGTTTATAAAGACAATAGCAATTTGGAAATGAAATTAGCCCTCACTGTCAGGCAGTGTGCAGATTCAGTTCCAATGCGAAAACTGGATTTAGAGCCTACCTACAATTTTATGTATGGTACAATTTGCAATATTGTGTGTGCACTGGAAATATTTTATGCTAACCCGCCATTCAGTTAAGTATGCACCTGAAAGAGTTTTAAGTGGTATATGAATCTTCTTTAACTGTTGGCAGAATTTTAAACCCAGATCTACATACTGAAACCTGTTTGTCGCTGGCAAAACTTTAAAAACCATTATAGCTCTTCTCCCCTGGCATCTTCCTGGAACACCCCAAGCTTGCCTGGTTCTCTTAATCCACTCTGTCTTACCACCACTCCATTCTGTTTAATTGACCTTCTTAATTGCGCAGGAAAAGAGCTTCCTTCTATGGCCTAATTTGCCATTAAGAAAAGACGAGAAAATTTGAAACCATTTAATATATAGCCATACCCGTACCCCCCCGCCCCCCAAAAGAAAAAAAAAGGGTAGTACATAAAAGAATAGTACGTAAGATTGTTCACTTAAGCCTTCAGGAGCTAGGAAATAGAGATCAAAATTGCATGTGTAACTTTAGCTCTTCCTCTTATGTGTATTTTCACATGATAAGTCTCAGACAATACAATTTAATATGATATTAACTCCCATTTCCACAATTTTAGATATACTTGTGAAGCATTTTGTGCAATAGTTGCTCCATTCTGAGTATGCCAGACAGTCCTTCAAAGTCCTGTATGTGAAAATACAGAGTGAACAGTGACAACATACCGCAGATTAAGTGTAACAAAATAATAGTGAAAATAAGCTGGAAAGTACATAATCATCTCCTCCTTTGCACTGGAGCTCAGGATCAATGTGCTGCTAACTGAAAATACTTAGTACATAGCTGCTGATTAAGGGTTGGATTCAACGCTCATTCCTATCAGGGAAAGGGCTTCCACCACCTTTGTAAAGAGACTATTTCACAATCTAGAAAACCATTTGGAAATATTTCCTGATATGGTCTTCTCAGTTTTTGATGTAGAAAGGTGTTCACCTGAATTAGGACCATCAGAATTTGGCCTGTTAAATTTATTCTTGGTCAGATTCATCCTATTTATTCCTGCTCTTATTTTCCCATCTTTCCCCCACATCCAACCCTCCAGTTTGGTTTATTCTAATCATGGGACCCAGTAATACTTAACTAGCCTTGACAGTCATCAGACAGTTTATGTGCCCTCCATTTTCTGCTTTGAATTGGTGGTGTTGAGCATGCTGCTTTGGTATCAGTTTCTCCAAATTATTCAGACAGCAGCCATTTCTGTAATGTTTTCCAGGCTCTCTCAGGAGTCCAGCACAGCCATATCTTTATCACAGACAATCTTTAGTGCCAACTCCAAATGAATTGGAATAGCAGCACTTCCTGTTTGCAGTGGGATTCAGAATCTCAGTTTGAATTTATAGTCTATGATATGCACTCGCAGTCACTTCTTTCTTCAGGATATGTTTATCCCACCGCAGAGAAGGGGTTGTAATTCTCTTGAAGTTCCATTGGATGTATACTGCAATGTGTCAATCAGG
Organism: Chelonoidis abingdonii; assembly: GCF_003597395.2. Lineage (NCBI taxonomy): Eukaryota > Metazoa > Chordata > Testudines > Testudinidae > Chelonoidis > Chelonoidis abingdonii. Next base: position 4,626,806 of record NC_133783.1, on the reverse strand, counting down.
GATTATTTGCAAAAAACAACAACAATAATAACCCCACACCAAATAAACCAAATATCCCAAAGCCAGTAACAAATTCGTAGTGGAATAGTTCATGCGCTGAAAAGGATTAAGCCAGTAAATACAAAATCAGAATACATCTTCTGGTATATGCAGGGAATAAATGTAAGATTGTTTTGAGCGTGGCAAGAGGAAGAGCTAAAACAAGTGGTGGTTTTAGACCTCTTGAAACAGAAATATAAGAATTTTGGGGGGTAGAATATCTTTCAAAGGAGGTAGAATACATAATTATCAGCCTACTTGTATAGGGTACCATAGCTTCAGCTGTTGCTATAAAGAAGCAGTATCGGAGCGTGAAATTAGCAGTCAAGTAATACATATGCCATAGCCCAAAGCAAAACAATTAGTTACATGGATCCACAGAGTTTATCTACTGATTTTGTTACATTTTCAGCTTAAAATTTGATGTGTTTTTTCACTCAATGATAATAAAGGCAGTAAATAGAATCCATTTGCTGCAAAGCCAAAGAAATATTTTTTACCCTACAGCAGCAATAAAGCCCTATAATTTTCAGTGGATTTTACTGTGCATCTGCATCCATAGTGAGAGGTAAATGCTAAAGAGAGAACATGCGGTGTTTTGTTTTAGAGACATAAATGCCTTAACTTCTGTTGAAATTAATAGAAATTTTACTTGCATAGAGACGCAGGGTCGGGTCTCATCTCCAACATGAGCCTTTTAGTTTGTATATGCATTAGAGACAGGCAATGATCACAAAATTTTGAATCTGGAATTTGAGTCCAATGTTCACAGTGTTGACACTTGTGTTCTATTTTGAACCAATTAGAGAAAGTGAGAGAGATCCTAAATCGTTAAATTCTGAGCTCCTGAAGTCCTTTTTCATGCAAAACTTCCACTGAAGTCTAGAAAGTATTAAAATTTCTATCAGTGGAAGCGATCCTCTTTCCTTTCCTAGCTTCTCCACTGTACCTGCCCCCAAAATACTTTAAACAGTAGAATGAAAAGTAAAGAAAAAGCAGTGAAATCTGAAGGAAGTCTTTATTTTGGACTGAAAAGAACATCTGTTTAATTGTTTTGAGTCAGCACACGTGTTATACAGAATCACTCACCAAAAATATATAAAATAAATGACTGCCTGTGATAGACAGATTTCCTGAGGAGTCACTGCACTGTTCATGGTTTTTGCAAATTTTGTAGCAAATTTTAAATAATGGGCAGGGAAATAGTGTCCGGAAGTGTTGCACACAAAATATTTCAGCAAATATCCATTTATGTTTTTAAATGAGTCCTCTTCAGCCATGTTTGCACTTCCTTTTGTTCTTGCTTTTCATGACTATTTACACAGCTAAATTCTACTAGCACAGTTATTTATAGAAAGAAAATACTTGTAAAAGGATTTCCATGAGGATTTGCAGCAGAAACTTGGTCCTAAGAGTTGCAGTTACTGTCAGAGCACAGAAACATAATCCAGTGATCACAGGTTCCTCACTATACATATTGACATAACATCCATGTGACAATCAAGTCTAGCAATAGATTCAGTACTAGTAAGAACCAAGTAAAGCTGGTTGGAAATTTTTCATCAACATTTGTGCAAGGAAAAAAAGGAGGGGGGGTGAAGATGAAAATGTTCATGAGAAATATTTCATGTTCTCAACCAACTGTAGGGCCAAGAACCCTCCACTAACAGTATCTGCTTCCTTCCTTTGTTTACAGTACTCATGGAGCAGGCTGTTCTTTGTAAGAGAGCTGGCACTGACCATCAAGGCCACATCTCTTTTATTTTCTACAGAGCACCAGAAAAGTGGACTGCCCACTACACTCTGCACCATGCCATGTTCTGTGTAATCTACAGAAGATTATAGAATCATAGAAATATAGGGCTGGAAGGGACTTCAGGAGATCATCTAGTCCATCCCCTTCCCCCTACTTTCCAGTACACTGAGGCAGGAACAAGTATACCTAGGTCATCCCTGACGGGTGTTTGTCTACTCTGTTCTTAAACCTCCAAGGATGGGGATTCCACAGTCTCCTTTGACAACCAATTCCAGTATTTAACCATCCTTATAGTTAGAAAGTTTTTCCTAATATCTAACTTAAATGTTGCTAAACATAGGCAGTTCCATTAAACAGATAAACAAACCTGCTCCTTTGTCAAATGGAATGCCATGCAAGAGAGAGTATGCTGTAGACATGTTAAGGAGACAAGGTCGGTGAGGTGATATCTTTTATTGGAACAACCTCTCTGTGAGAGAGACAAGCTTTTGATCTTACACAATAGGGTGACCAGACTGCAAGTGTGAAAAATCAGGACAGGGCATGGGGGGCAATAGGAGTCTATACAAGAAAAAGACCCCAAAACTGGGACTGTCCCTATAAAATCAGGACATCTGGTCACTCTATTACACAACCCTGAGTGATGTAGCTATGCTGACCTAACCCCAGTGTAGACAGAGCTACATCAGTGGAAGAATTCTTCTGTCAACCTAGCTACTGCCTTTCGGGGAGGTGGATTAACTCCAGCAATGGGAGAACCCCTCCTGTCGCTCTAGTGAGTATCTCCACTGAAGCACTACAGTGGTGCAGCTACAATAGTGCAGCTGTACTGCTGTAGCATTTTAAGTTCGGACATAGCCCCTCTCTGTCATTTTATCTTTCATTTTCCCTTCTGCTCTTTTTTACTCTACTGGTAAGTTAGCTAAGGTATGGCATGTGTTCACTGAGAGTCATTCAGCCAGATGATAATGCAAAATAACTTTGCCCTCTTGTCTCATTTCATGTTTAAATTAAAAGGTCCTGAAACTTACTTTACAACTCATAGCAGATGCCCTATTAGCAACAAGTCAGAGAGCTTTCAAGTTCTCCCCTCTGACATAGAGAAGCAGCAGCAATGGCTGGTATTCAGTGGCCTTTCTCAACCTTGAGATATTAGCATGATGATAAAGGCAGGCGGTGAGAAGCTTGTTGATACAACCGTTTAGTGATTGAATTTCCTCTACTCCAAGAAGTTATTTCCTAAGAGCATATGAGAAGCCATATTCCTAGGTGTAAATTGTTCTTAACTTGCTCTCAACACTCAGTTCAGATTTCAAGGCTGTGCATATTTTTCTTCTGAACTCTATCATCAAAATTGCAGTCTGACCAGCATGTTCCATGGGGTGAGGGTTGTATATTTAGGAACTTTGATTTCAAAAAAGAATCCTGTAAGATTTTAAGTACATGTCAACCTGGGTGTGGGGGCAGTGAGTGGGGAAGTGGTCTAAATGTTTCTGAAGTAGGAGCTACACTGCCACATTTTATTAAGAGATCTACAGTACAATAGAATTATGGTAATGCCAAGAGGCCCCAGCCGAGATCAGAACACTCCTGTCTTGGCAGTGTGCAAATACTGTGAAATTCAGCTCCTTCCCTGAAGAGCTTACAGTCTAAATAGACAAGTCAAATGAAGGGGAGGGAGGAAAAGCAGAAGTGCAGAGAGGTGAATTGACTTACCAAGGTCACACAGCAGGTCAGTGGCTGCAATCAAATCTGAATTGCTACAATTCTCTGCTTAGAAATGGTCTGAATTTTAGTTCTCTCAAACAAATTGATTACTGAAAAGATTCATCGCCTTGCTTATCTATGCACAGTATGTTGTAGGTCAGATTCTGGGATGGTCTAAATCAGTGCAGTTCTGAGGCCTGCCCAATATTAAAGAAAGCCCTGTGTTCATAGTTTGAATTCACTTAGTACATGTCAGAGCATTTAGTCTTGGATTTTCCTACAATGGGGCTAAAGTGCTTGCTTCAAAAATCGTCCTAGGGAAAGAGTAAGGCTATCCTTCTGGGTACCTGGCCTGCATGACTTGCTTCATGGCTTGAGTCCAGTTCACTTATCCATATTTATGAAAGGAAAAAAACCTCTAACACATATAGCTCTAATTGGCATCCTTGTTGGCAATTTCAGCAGAGAAGCTGGAAGAAATTTGCCCTAAGAATAGATAGAATTAATAAATACATGCCACAGTCTCCTGAAAGTGGTTCAAAATAGTTATAGACTGGATTCTGCTAACTTTCCTGAATAGTATCTTATTCTGAAGGCAGTCCTGATAGATCCCTATGATTTCAATGGGGCTACTTGTATAATAAGGTGCTTTGTAGGGCCGGTGCAACCATTAATGCAATCTAGGGGGTCGCCTAGGGCACTGGGATTTGGGGGGTGCCATTTTTTTCGCAGTGACTGCGGCGGCTGGATCTTTGGCCGCCCCGGTCGCCACCGGCATTTAGGCGGAAGGAGTGCAGGGAGGGCTGCCTGCAGCAAGTAAGGGGGGGGAGCGGCATGTAGGGGAACTCCCTGCCCCAGCTCACCCCTGCCCCACCTCCTCTCCGAGCACGCCATGGCTGCTTCACTTCTCCCATCTCCCAGGCTTGCGGCGCCTAAGCTGATTGAGGGGGTGGGGAGCTGCCACAAGGGGGCGCCTCAGGGCAGAGGAGGGGAGCTGCTGCGGGGGGCGTGCCTCAGGGCAGAGGCGCGGGGGCACAAGGTGGAAGTTTCGCCTAGGGCGCGAGACATCCTTGCACCAGCCCTAGTGCTGTGACAGGTTGAACCCCCGTTCTGGTATGCCACCTGATATACTGGGATTTCACTGAGCCTCCCCTGCTTAATCATCCTGAGTTCCCTCTCCCTGCTTTGCTGAATTAGGCTCTCCAGCCTCTTGCAGCACGCGTGCATGCACACGCACACACAGGTAGGGCCACACCTTGCTGCAGACACAGACTGAAGTCAGCTCTGTGTGAGAGGACTCCCCCAGCACTCATGTGCACACACCTTTTAGGGAGATAAACCCAAAATAATACTGTCTTGAGCTGCATAGAAAAATCTGCACAGCACAAACTCATAAAAATCCCCCTCTTCCTCAATGTGAAAAGAGATGTGCACAGTTCTTGTCCCCCAGTTAGAAATTGCGTAAACTGAGTTTTATTATAAACAAGAAATAAGTTTATTAACTACCAAACGTGGATTTTAGGTGAATATAAGAAATAACAGACAGAATAAAGCAGATTACTAACCAAATGAAACCAAACAGCCAAACTAAGATAGTTTCACTAAAGAAATTGTTTACAAATAGTTTTTCTCACCCTAGATATTGTTGCAGGAAGATTACAGAAAGTCTTGAAAGGCAGCTACACTGGTCTCCCTCTTGAGACCTCAGGTATTATTACTCACAAAGTAGATGCCCTTCCAGCTTGGGTTCAGCCCTTCGCCCGTCAGTTCACTTTTTGGTTCCAAGTGTTTTTTCAGTGTCTGTTTCGGTGAGGAGGCAGAGAACCACGATGATGTCACTCCCCTGCCTTATATCGCTCTTGTGCAATAGTGAGCACGTGACCCGTCAGGGTAATCTGCTGCTGGGCCACGAAACAGTGTTTACATTGAGCAGGAGCTGTGGAAAATGGCATGGGCTGCAGGGTCATGCTGGCCACCACTTCCCGCAGCTCCCATTGGCTGGGAATGGCAAACCATGGCCACTGGGAGCTGCGGGCACCAGTGCCTTCAAAAGATCAATGTAAATACTGTCTCGCGGCTTGCCAGCGGATTACTCTGATGGGCTGCAGTTTGCCCACCACTGCTCTTGTGTAAGGCAGGAACCCTTTGTCTTCTAGTGGAAAACCACTGCCATTCCAAAAGGGGATGAGGAGTATCCAGTACCAGGTGACTTGGACACATATCTCTGCATGGCTGTGGCAGCCATTGCTCATAAGCTGTCTCCAGCGTCCACAGGAAGACTAAGTTCTTTCACAGTCCATTGTCTTTGCTAAGGGCCCATTGGCCCTGTCTGGCTTTTCCATTGTTGTATCTGAAGTGCTGGTTGGGGATGACACCCAAAGGAACACATTTGAAATACAGATACATAGTTAATATTACTAACTTCAGATACAGAAATGATACAGGAATATGAATTGGATAATCACATTCAGTAAATCATAATCTTTCCAATGATATCTCACATAAGCCATCTTGCATAAATTATATCTCAGTTATGTCATATTCATATCATAAGCATATCTTCATAAAGAATATAGAGTGAAATGTCACAGGTGCTACTTAGCATAAGTAAAGGTGACACAATTGGTCCCTGTGTTTAATAAAATAGTGATGAGAAAAAGTTCTATATAATAAAGGTCCTCTGAACACAAGACAGAGAATTAGGAAATCCTGAGCTGTAATCTCATTTCCAAGACTAACTCCCTCTGTGATTTTAACCAAGCCATTTAACTTCACTGGGCCTCAGTTTCCCCATCTATAAATGGAGTGTTGTGGTGATAAATTAATGTTTGCAATTTAAAGTCTTGTAAAAGTGCAAAGTAACCCTGTCACGCTATCTGGAGTGGCTCACTATTGTGAGTGACTATCTCACAGCAGACTGTCAGAAAACAAGGGCAGACACCCCAAACTGATGGTATGTTCTATAGTTCAATTTCACCAAGCCAGTAACAAATGTGAACTCCTGAATCACTATACCAGTTTTATCATGCAGTCTGAGTCAGTCCCATTAACCTCGCCAGTCTATCTTGCCGGACAAATGAACTGAATTTTGAGATAAACGGTCGCTTAACCCAAAAATCACACCACATCAGGTTTCTCCCAGTCCCAAAAGATCAGTCACTTACCCCAGATCAATCGGTACTCCAGATCTTATACTTAAGACAACACTGGCAGCCAATTCTATAGTAAACAACTATAGGTTTATTAGCTAAGAAAAAAGAATGAGAATTATTGAGAGGTTAAAGCAGGTAAAATATATGCACAGGTGAATCACAGTCTATAATTCCAAATAGTAGCAGTGATATAATAGACTTTCAGTTTCCCAAAAGTCTCTCAGGGCTACCCAACATACCTACCCAGAATAACCCCTGGGATTTCCATCTTCTTGTTCAGTTACTCTGCACTTGTAGAATCCAAACAGTTCAGAGAGAAAGGATCTTCCTTTGAATCAGTATTTACAGCTTCTTCTTCAGACAATAATCCAATAAGTCTTAAGTCCTTCATTAGCATTTCACAAGATTTCTTTGATAAGTAATATAGTTAGAGGGTTATACAGAAATGCAAATGTTTGTAATAATAAACAATAAAGTATTTCATTAGTTTTCATGATTTGAACACCTGAATACTTTCTCATACTAGCACACACTTTACTCTAGTGTTATCTAATTATCAAGGTATACATACTGTAAATGTAATTACAGCGTATATGCAATGTAATTGTAATGTAATAGCAGACAACTAGTTACAGATAAGTGAACATAATATTAGAATCTCTTTTGATCTCTATTAGCATATGAGTGAATTAGTTTGAATACATGCTAATACACTTAACAATTCTTTGATATTCTCCTGCAACTGAATTTGCCTATGGCTCTGGCCTGAGCTAGTCTGTCAGTATCACAAATGCTATGATAAAGTTTAGGGCAAAGCTAATTGGTGAGATGCTTATTAATCCAAAATCTAAAAATCAGGGAATTTAAGGTAATTTTTAAAGCTTGTATTTTATAATGACATGCAGCAATGAACAAAGGCATAAATTTTCCCACACATGAGAGCACAGAAATTTCAGTTTGTCTCTTTGTATACAGCCTCTAGAGATGCAGTAGCTATTTCAGTAATACAGAAATATTTAAGGCTTTCAGATCAATATTTTTAACTACATACCCCAAGGGAGTATTCAGACACAATAGGAAATTGTTTACCACCTGCCCTTTTGTACATATGTATTTGTATTCAGTTATGTCTGAACTTCTATTAGCTTAGCTTTTGCCCAATTTTAGTTTGCTAAACATCTTACGTCAATACAAATAGATAACTGTGGGCTTGAATCTTGTGGTCTTTGCTCATGAAAAATTCCCATTTTGATGAGAGTTTCCTTGAGTGAAGACTTGAGTTAAAAGTAAGGAAATGCTTGATCATTTGGCCTAATGAATTTATTTCTCTGCCTTTCAAGTTTTGCTGATGTTTAGTAATTTTACTAATTTTTTGTAAACAGAAAAGAAAAGGGAGTATTTGTGAACGCACATGCATTTTTTTTACACGAGTGACCTCTTTGTTCACAAATATATCCATTCATTTACTGTCAGTTTACATGCCCACATAGTTTCATATTGTTGTAGGAAGCTTTCAGACCCCAAATGCGATGGTTATGTGATCTTATAATATTTCAAATGAGGGCTTTTATTATAACCTTTAACTGATGTCCTCTTTGACACAGTTTCTGAGAATTCTGTAGCTGGAGGAGGTTGAGATATTTCTGAAGTAAATATGCTCTGAAACCTTTGCAGCTGTATTGCCATCAGTTAGACGGCAACATATTGAACTACGGTCATGCTCAGCATATTTTGGATTTTTTTAAAAATGAACAAATGATAAACTTTTTATTGTTATCAGAGGAATGGTTTTGGCTATGACTATAATTTAAACATCCTTTAAGAAAGAGGTCAGGTTGCAATTTAAATATAAAAGGTGGGATTTTTAAGTTGTTCAGCATTTGAGGAATTTTGGCAGAACTCTGCTCCCACTGAAATCAAGCATAAAACTCCCATTGGCTTGAATGGGAACAGAATTAGGTTCAATGCTGAGCACTTTAAAAATCCCTCCCAAAGTATTTCACATATTGTACCTTTTCAAAATAAAACTTGTTTACTGAACTAGTCCTTCATGTGCCAACTGCTGCATACATGACTGTCTGCACTTGGCATACACTTGAGAACAAACATTTGACTATACCACAACGAAGTCTGTGATATAACTGTGAGATAACTCCAGTGATGTGTTTGCAATTCTGCATTTTGTTTTTGGCTTCTTTGGAAGGTGGTATGGCTGCTTCAGTAATGGGGCTTACAGGAACCCTTTTTAAACTAGAACAACTCAACATAACCTAGAGCTGGGATAATTTATCTGCTTCTGATAGAATTCACCATCCCGCTGGATACTGCAAAACCATCCCTTCCAAATATGATTTACCTGCTGGTCTCAGGAAAACACAAGGAACATTTTAAAATTGTTCATTTGTTTTGGTTTTCAAATAGCAAAAATAAAAAAAACCCTGTCAAGATCCCCAAATCCAGTCTTCCTGCCTGCTCATCCCCATTGTATAATAATAACAATATACTCAGTATATTTTTCTGAGATTGAGTGTAAATATTTGCAGTGAAGTTTTGTTTTCCAAGTGATGCTGCCTCCTTCCTTGGTTATGGTAAAGAGAAAGAAAACAAATTGACACCAGTGCCTAAAAGGGATCAAACTTGCACCCATTGAAATTAATGACAAAACTCCCATTCATTTCAGTGATACCAGATGAAAACCTATGTGCACACTCCGGTTGGCAGCACATGACTGAGTTACCTATATCAATGTGTCCATGATGGGCATGGCGCTTTGGGGAGCAAATACCAGGAGTCAAATACAAGAAAATCCATATTTATCCTAACTTTTCCTACTGAGAACTTTGTATCAACTGTCTGCATAAAAAAAATCTAAAGCTACTGCCAAAAACATCTGCTTTAACCTCTGTATACTTAGAAGTAAAACAGATCTTTAGGGAACAGAGAAAGGATTAGAGTTTGAGATATGTTGCAAGTTTTCATAGTTACCCACTTTTACAACAGGGAAATAAGGAAATATCGTGAATGATATTGAGCGTTGCCTTGGTATGTCCTTGTGGGATGAAAATGGTCAGAAAATGGACTTGGTAAAAGCGATACCTTCTTATTCAATAGATTTGCTCCTTATGTTCTTCAAGTTATAGTAGTTTATTTTACTAATAAAAATATGTTTTTATGTGCATAAAGATATATAATCTTTAAAATAAAATAACTACACATATGTATGAGTGTATGAAATTTCTCATCTGCACTGACCTCATTGAGGCTTAAAAATATCTTTTTTGGTGTTTGTAGAGCTCTTGATTATACAGAGCAATGCATGATTATTATAAACACAAAGGGGGGCAACATTTCATAACCCAGTGTCATCAGTAATGTGCTTATGAGCCAGCAGATGTAATGATATTAACAAGCCAGTTTATCATTTTCTTTCCCTTTTTAGAGAGCACAGCTTTAGATTATTTATTCTTCAGAGTCACATGATTGCTGGCTTTTCATTTCCAGGCCACATTTCAAGAGTTGTACCATTGTAGTTGACCATGTGACCCCATATTCACTCAGGAAAAAAAGCAAGTGGATCTTCTAATAATTGCCAAGGGAAATTATTTTGATGTCATTTTAAATATCAGAAAATAAATATCCGGTGTATTAATGATCCAACAACTACGTATGTAATAAAAAAATAAACCCCTCCCTCTACTTCAAAAACTAGGTGTATCCTTCTAGGATTGGATGTGTATGAAATATAACTTTCATGTTCTCCAGCTAAAATCACCTTGTAGAAATACATAGGAGATTTTTGAAAATGTGTTTGAGTTATGCCCCATGGATGAACAAAAGATTTCCAGCTTCACTTCTCTGAAAATGGTCCCGTTAATTGAAAATGCAAGGTCTGGCCATACCCTAGAAGGGAAGGCACAGCTCTTCTATGGGACAGAGTAAAATGTTTGTAATGTTAAGTTTCATTGACAACTGAATGTCTTTTTTTTTTTTTTTTTTTTTTGGTCTTTTAAAGTAGGTCGGCAAATCTTGTACCAAGGGTAAAATGAAATCAGCCTGAATACAGTATGATGGCTGACTGGAGATTCCTTAGAAGTAGAGTTGGGAGAAGTTCTTGGCCAAATAGTTTATTTTCTGAAAAATGCAGTTTTGGGTTGGCTGAAACTATTTGTGAATTTGACTGGATAGTTTCAGTGAGGGGAAAGCTTTTCTGGACCAGCATGCATGTGTGTATCCTCTTTTATAACCTGAAGTCCAGTGATTGGGACCCTTGCCTGGGGTGTGGGAGATCCACGTCTGAATCCTCACTCTGGAAGAGGGACTTGTACTCAGCTCTTCCTGCTCCCAGGTGAGCACCCTGCCCACCAGGCTGTTGTGGGGTGGGTTGCATCTCCTGTTGAAGCTGTTTCACTCTGTATAACTACAGTTATCATTGGACCAAAGAGAGGGAGTAAGAATAACTCTACAGCTTGGTGATTAAGGAATTCACCTGAGGAGCAGGAGCAGTGGACTCAAATTCCTCCTCTGAATCAGGCAGAGATAATGTGAGTTGTTTTCAGTCTCTCTCTCTTTGTTTAAATATTCACTGGCCCAAAGGTGGAACAGCTTCAACAGGAGAGACTGAGGGCTTGGCTACACTTGCGCATTGCAGTGCAGTAAAGCAGCCCTAGCTCACTCCTGGTCCACACTGGCAAGGCACATAGAGCGCTCTGACTCCGTGGCTACAGCACTGCTGGTACTCCACCTCGGCAAGTGGAATAACATTTGCTGCGCCCCCACTGGAGCGTGGCAGTGCCTGTGTGGACAAGATGTTGCATTACTACGCTCTGATCAGCCTCCGGAAATGTCCCATAATCCCCTTAAGTCAAGTGGCCACTCTTCTCATTGGTTTGAACTCGCTGTAGGAATGAGGATATGCTGTTTGAAAGCTCCGTTTCTGATAGCCGGCTGCTTATCTGCTCTGAGACAGATAAGTGTGCTCTGAGACAAATTAGTGTGGAATGCTGTGTGTGAGAGAGAAAGGCGAGGGGTGGGGGGAAAAGGGGGTCTGCTGCTGTCTGAACTTACAAGACAGCATGCTTACATGCTCTCAGCCCCGCAAACACCCACTCTCTCTCCCCTCACATACACACAACACATTCCATGTCACACTCCACCTCCCCCATACCCCCCATTTGAAAAGCACGTTGCAGTCACTTGCATGCTGGGATAGCTGCCCATAATGCACTGCTCTCAATGCCACTGCAAGTGCTGCAAATATGGCCATGCCAATGTGCAAGCAGCTGTCAGTGTGGACAGATTGCAGCGCTTTCCCTACTGCGCTCTCCAAAGTGGGTTTAACTCAGTGCTCTACATCTGCAAGTGTAGCCATGCGCTGAGAGCAACCCATGCCAGAATAGCTTATAAGCTGGGAGACACCCAGGAGAGAGGAGATCTCAGTTCAAGTTTCTGCTCCAGAGTGGAGATTCAAACTTGGGTCTCCCTCCTGTATGCCAGTCATGTGTCCTAACCACTGGGCTAAAGATTTGTAAAATGTCTTTCTCTCTGCTGGTCTGAAATGGAATCTTTTAATTTACAGACAAATTCCAAACATTGTTTTAACCAAACTTAATATTTCTCCAGATTTTTCAGTTTGCTGTCTGAACTGCAAATTGCTTGCTTCTCCAAGACTACTCAGCAGGCTTTTTTGTGTGTGCATGTGTTGGCTTAACCCTGGGACTACATATAGATTCCTGTATTGTTGGAGCTGTTCACACAGATGTGTTTTTATTTCAAGTGGGTGCGTAACAATATGTTCAGATTTTCTCCTATTGTAGCAATTCAGATTTAGCTAGTCATATATGGCAAATGAAACAATTATATTAAGCTGCTGTTCACTGTGTTCTCCAGTGGGGGGGCTGTAGCTGCAATGGAAGCAGCTTGAGCACTTTGAGAACAGTGGCTGCTGGCAAACTCAAAATAGAGTAGTGAATCCTTAGCTGGGGAGGATTTGACATTCTGCAAACTAGCACCTTGCTTTATCGCTTAGGAAAATGCTTGGCAGAATTTGGGAAACTACATAACTGTTTTATTCTGATATTTATAGATGCATCTTTTGGTTCCAATATGTTGATATTTGACTTGATGAATGAGTGGGAGAATGTAATCAAGATAGCACCACATAAGTTTTCTGATGAGTGACAGGATGTGCAGGATTTAATTTCTGGACGCTTGCATTGTGACAGGGCATGTTCTAGGTTCTGTTTGTTCCATATTGGTGGTCATGGAACCCAAGAAGGGTTTCTTAATTTCCATCTGTGTAAAGAATTTTTGTTATATGTTTAGTTTTTTTAATCATTAAATCCAACCATTCTCTAGAGGAACTGGATAGGTGAAGTTTCCCACATTTCCACATCGGAGTGTTACTGTTCTAAGACTTCTGAAAGCATGCTCTACACCTCATTCCTCTCAGATTTTGGAAGGCACTTCAGAGTCTTAAACCTTGGTTCGAGTGATGTAGCTATCTTTAGAAATCTCACATTGCATTTTGTTAAAATCTGCTGTGAAAGTGTTCTTAAAATAATCAACACGTGCTGGGTCATCATCTGAGACTGGTACATCATGAAATATATGTGGGTAAAACAGAGTAGGAGACATTCAATTCTCCCCCAAGGAGTCCAGCCACAAATTTAATTAATGAATTATTTTTTTAACGAGCATCATCTGCATGGAAGCATGTCGTCTGGAATGGTGGCTGAAGTATGAAGGGGCATACGAATGTTTAGCTTATCTGGCATGTAAATACTTTGCAATGCCAGCTAAAAAAGTGCCTTGCAAATGCCTGCTCTCACTTTCAGGTGACATTGTAAATAAGAAGTGGGCAGCATTATCTCCCGTAAAAGTAAACAAACTTGTTTATCTTAGCGATTGGCTGAACAAGAAGTAGAACTGAGTGGACTTATAGGCTCTAAAGTTTGACATTGTTTTGTTTTTGAGTGCAGTTATGTAACAAAAAAAAAAAAATCTACATTTGTAAGTTACACTTTCACCAGAAAGGGATTGCACTACAGTACTTGTATGAGGTGAAGTGAAAAATTTTATTCTTTTGTTTGTCATTTTTACAATGCAAATATTTGTAATAAAAATAACAATATAAATTGAGCACTGCACACTTCGTATTCTGTATTGTAATTGAAATCAATACATTTGAAAATGTAGAAAAACATCCAAAAATATGTAATAAATTGCAGTTGGTATTCTATTGTTTAACAGTGCAATTAAAACTGAATAATCATGATTAATTTTTTTGAGTTAATCGTGTGAGTTAACTGTGATTAATCCACAGCCCTAAATTTTAGTTCTTGTGACTTTCATCCATGATATGATTTACTAATTGTTTTGAGAAAGGAGAGGGGTTGTGAATAAGGCTACCATGATGAGCAATGATGTCTACATTGATTGTGAGGAATATGTATCTGACAAAAGGCATATTGTTAAATATTATTTAAATAGATCTCAAAGGACTGTTTGCAAAACTCCATGCAGGTCTTCCATTTGCTAAGGTAAACTTAATAGTTGTTAAACAACTGCCTGGTGCTGGTTAATTGTAAATTCTGGGGGTATGCTTTAAAAGTGGCAAAGTAGGTTTCCGTGTTTCCCACAGTTAAACATTGGCTTTAGAGTTGTTGAAATAATGATTGCTCATATGTCGTTTAGGTATATGCACAAACTGTTCTATTTGTTACCTGATGACCATATGCTGTATTATGCTTAATCAATGGGAGGAGACCCCTATTTAGTAGCTGTACTTGCTATGTTTGATTCCTCCATATTAGTGCAGCTGAGGCAAAAAGCAAGCCCTTATGATCAGAAAGCATACAACAGTCAGGTCTGGTTCAGATTATGTTACAAAACATGCAGATGTGGGGGCCCATCTGTGTTACGTTGTTGCAATGTTCACTGTTCATGCACTAGTGCTTTGTGATATGAAATGTAAGCCACATTGTGTTGACATAGCTCTTGGGTGATAAGCTGAGCCCCATGAGAAATCAGGAAGTCTCCCCTTCTGACTACGGCCCCTTCAGGACCATGATAGAAGGCAGATCTCCAAATTTCCTGTTTAATAGAAAACAAACAGCTTTTATTCTCCAGCACCCTTCCCGAACACACACACACCAGTTCTGGATGCATTATTTATACTTTCTCACTATCTACTTTCCCATGAAAACATCTCTCTCTCAACCAACGGCATAGTTATTTGGGAGGAGGTAGATGGAAAGTTACACACAGTCCTTGGCTTTGCAGACCTGGACCACTTTGCATAGGGCAAACCAGCCTAGAAAGTAGTTTTGACAGGTAAACCAAAAGGGGAGCCCTTCTTCTAGCTCAGCCAGTTAGGACCTCCGCTGAGTTTGTCTTTTCAATTCCTTTCACTGCTTTGTATAGGAGATTCCAAGAGGTGAAACATATTTTCTGTAACTCTGGAGATTCCAGTTGTTTTTTCCCCTATGGGATGTTATTTATGTGGAAGAAGGTGCATTCATATGGGAAAGAGAAGAATTGGCAAGAACCAATTAATTACCTGTCTCCCTGCAGGCTAATCCCACTGTTTCTGAGTTCAGACATCTAGAATTACAAATTGAAGTACATATAGTCAGGATGCCAGATAAAGCTAACCTCCTGGTTGGAATAATCAACTGGGATCTACACAAATTTGCTGGCTGGACTCCTGTCTTCCCTGTTTGCCTTCATTTTTATTATGTTTAAAAATCAAGCTGGTGGTGGCAGGGAGAAGGAATTTAATGAAATAATGAAATCGGTGATGTTAAATAAGCAGAGACTTTGCTGCAGGGTTTCTTCTGACGAGACAACTTCTGACAAAAAGACTAATAAAACTGGGATAGCAACTAACTTCATTATTATTAGAATTAACTTTTCTTTTTTAAAGGGGGTGGGAAAACATGAGCTAAATTTACAGCCCTGAGAAGCCTCAGCTTTATAGCATAGTGGAAACCAATTAGAGTGTATTGTCAGAGAATCAGGACTTTTATTAAACCAATATATTTTAGACACACTATACCAAATACACAGTCCAGTGAAGTCATTTTGCAAGGACACTGTCAAAGAGCTTGATCAAACTCTCACTGAAATCAGTGGGAATACAAGATAAATGCCTTGTGCAATGGAACCTGCTTATATTGTGCTAAGGAGAGGAAGGGCAGTCCAGTCATTAGCACTCCTGTGACCTGGTTCAATTCCCTGGTCTGCTACAGATTTCTTCTGTGATCTTGGATAAGTCATCTAGACCCAGATTTTTAAAGGTATTGAGGCAGTGCTCAGCAGTGCAATGCCTAATTGATTTAGATGTTTAATCTTATTTTCAAAAGGGATTCAGGCACTTAGGAGCCAAAATCTGATTGGGAGCCAATGGGCTTTAGGCTCCTAATTCTGTTTTTGAAAAGTTTTAGACACGTAAATCAGTTAGGAGTTGCAATGCTGAGCATAGGAGCACCCAAATGCTTAAAAAAATTTGGACCTTAGACTCTCTGTGCCTCAGTTTCCAATCCTGTAATGGAGTAGTAGCCTCACAAGGTGTTTATTGTAAAAGCAGCAGAGAATCCTGTGGCACCTTATAGACTAACAGACGTTTTGGAGCGTGGGCTTTCGTGGGTGAATACCCACTTCGTCAGACGCAGGTGTTTATTGTGAAGATAAATTCCTGCCCCTCAATTATATATCCCTCTTTTCTCCTTTATCTAAAAACTCCATTTACAGTAAATTGGAGTGAAAGTCCCAAATTGTTTCAGGAAATTGCTATGAGCAAATCTCACTTCAGGTTATATTGAACTTCAGCACTGAGGAAAGTTACTATTTGACTATAAAAGATTTTGCCATTGGTTTGATCTACAAATTTACCATCATGTGAGTAGTCTTTACTCACATGATTAGTCCCAGTGACTTTGATGGGAATATTTGTGTTAATAAAGGCAACTTGTGCGAGTAGAAGTTGGCAGGATCAGCCCATAAGATTAGAATGTATGTGTAAACATATGTTACTAATTTGTATTACTGATGGTACACTTAAGGATCTGATCCTGCAAGGCACTTCATGTGAGCATAGGAATCTGCCTGTACAGAATAGTTTGTAGGCCCGGGGTCTACAGTAGTGAGACTGAAATTATTTTTTTAAAGCCTGTTTTCTTCTTTCTGTAAGTTATATGTTTTTATGATTTGAATGTTTCTCATTATATACAAGAAAATAAGCATAGTCAGTTTATTTGTCTGTTCATAATCAGTTTTCCTATCCAGTTTTTCTGCATTAGCACCATGCTGTTGTTTAGGTTTCTAGCATGTCAGGTAAATGTTTACACTTAAAAATGAAAATGTATTTTATCAGAATTTTGTAACAATATGTATATGTGTATAAAATAAATTTAAGACCCAGACTAGTTCTTGCTGTCCTTTTAAATATATGCCTTGTACAAAAACTGTCCTACTAAAAACACCAGCTTTTCACAGAGAGGAGGGTACCTTATGTGTTTCTCTCAAATTAATTCATTGTATTTTGCATATATTTGGTCACTCAGGAAAAAAGATGAAAATAAATTCTTGCCAACAGTTTAATACCATCCTCCCATTCCATGTCCTAAAAAAAATCTAAAGTTACATGAGGAAATTATTTCTATTGCTTTATTTTGATTTTTATTTATTTTTCCTGGGCCTCTGTTTATATAAAAACTGAATAAATTCTACGACCAGACAGAAAGTAGAACAACACAGAATAAAATGAACTGTGTCAATAGGGCAAGAAATTTGTCCATACATCTGTTACATGAATATATTTTCTGTATCCCAAACCTATTGATTCCATTCTTGTTGTTCATGAAACCAGAGGATTCTACTAAAGAATGAGACCTGTTTACCTCCTCAGACTTGCACAAAATATTTTATTACATATCTAAACAGGTTTCAGCTTATTGGAAATGCTTTAAAACTCTCAGCTTCTTGGCAGCTGCATTTGAAGGTGGGTATCCTGAAAATACCACTTGTGTAGGCACTCTGAACTGAGGCCTGTTATATTTCTCCATATGAAAGGAGCAAACAGATCCATGAGGACACAGTGTGTGATTCTTCCTGTAGTCAGTAATGAGAGCAAAGGTGGTTCCTGAATTTTGCACACAAAGGATCTGATCCAAAGCCTGCTAAACCCAATGGAAAGGGGCCCATTGACAATCAGTAGGCTTTGCCTGGAACCCAAGGAGTATGCTTAGAGTTGAAGGTGCCATATACAAAAAACAAAAGGTTTAATAGCTACCTGCACCATGATGGGGACTTCTGTACTCTCATGTAATTTTCTGCACAACTTTCTATGCACACTAACAAATGATGCCCATTGCAAATCTTTCACAGTTTTCTGATGTTGCATGTTTGTTAATGGGAGTACTGGTTTCGAGGTTGGTGTGTGAGGAAATGGGAGGCAAAAAGTGGGATATTCCAGGGTCTCAGCACCTTGCTATATCAATTCATCTTTTTGCTACTTTCCCAATGTTAAACATGCTACTATAGTTCTCTGTGCACATTATATGAGGAAGGATCTAAATAGAGGTGTGTTTTCAGTTTCTTTTTTAGCCTAATTTTCTCATTCTTTCTCTGTCAGATTTACATTGACACAATCTTAAAAATCATTTTTGACCCTCCCTTTAAGGGTTCATGATTGAAGTAACAAACTGATAAACACCTTGGCCTGTCGCTGTATTTGGCAGCTCTTCTGCCCTGTGTATGCTGCAGCCCCAGTAACTGGCTCAGGTAAGGTTATGTAACCTACTCTACAACAGATCACTGTGCACTGAAAATCTCTTTAGAGTCCAAGGCCACTACTAACATTGCTGGCTTCTTCAATCAGTTCCAGCTCTGATAAAAAGATATATCTGAATTTCTAGTTTTGTTTTTTCTCTCCCCTCACCAGATTCCAAATAATTCATTGTAGTTTTCTGTGGTTCTTATTTCTCAGTCTATCTGCCTGTCTTGAGATATACAATTAAACTGAAAGCTTTTTTGGATGTCCTGATGTGATTACTAAGAACCAAGTTAATGAAAAATGATGGATCAGCTCAAACCTGCCTTTATAAGAAACAATACTAAAATGTCCTACAATAATTACCCTGAAACACCTGAAAACTATTGTAAGCAACAATGTCTCTTGAATCATTATTTTAGTATTTTTGTAAGGTCATTTTACTTTCAGCTTTGATGAGAATGAGAACTGGATATTAGGGTTTCCAATACAGACTTTTAAAGCTTTGGTTATATGGGCCTTTAATATAACGGCATGCCCATCCCTGGATTGCAGTGTTCCCTCAGAGCTAATGCATCCAAATAGCTAAAGATACCTAATTTTTGACATGGGCAGCCACATGTGGAAATGTGCATCCTAATTGCAGCCATTCTGATTCATATTTATACTTTTTATACTTCGTAGTTTTTACTTAGCTTTATTCAAAGAAAAACATACATATCAAAACTGCTAAACATTGGGCATAAGGCTGATAGGTAATAAGTATGTCATAATGCCTGATTTATTTTATACACAGTACCATATACAGCTGCAATAATTATGATGGCTAGTAATAAAAACACTTTCCAACAGATGCCACAGACATATTATAGTACGAAAGAAAGAAAGTGCAAGTAGAAAAAGCGTAGGTAATCATTGTCATATATGAGTCAGCATTCTGGGTCACAGTTAAGTATCATTGTTTTCTCTTGCCTTTGTTCTTGCACAGAGAGAGTAAAACAGAGAGAGGGAGGTATGAAGATTTTATGGTAGGTCGATATTTGGATATTTTTGTAAGACAAGTGCTAATATAGTGCAGATTTCTCCATTTTATAATTGTGTATCAGTAGGTCACGTTACAAGGCCAGATACTTTGAGAAGACAGAGATTTAAAATGTGGTTTTAGTCTGAAAAATGACTTAAAAAAAAGTATTGTGATGTTCCATGTTTGTTTCTCACTGATTCCAAATCAAATTTGCTCAGTTCTAAGTAAAGATTCTTTCCTACCTGTCAGCCCTAGAAACGTATCTTGGGAACTTAGTCACGCATTGCCCACAAAAATTCTGCAGTTGAAACAGTCTGTTGTTGGCACACAACCTAGGTTAGAATCAGCTCTCTCTTTCAATATTGAATTGGATATGGAGTGCTAACTGAAATAGAAAGGAGTAAAAAACTTATTTCAGGTCCTGCTTCTGCAAATCCTTGCCCTGTGAAGCACTTCTGATTCTCAGAAGGTGGGAGTGGACAACAGGTAATGGATCACTCAGTGATCGCCTGTTCTGTTCATTCCCTCTGAAGTACAAGACATCTGCCACTGTTGGAAGACAGGATACTGGGCTAGATAGACTATTAGTTTGACCCTTCTTAATCTCTTTGATTGAAATACGGTCAGGGCCGGCGCTTTTATTTAGGCGACTTAGGCAGTCGCCTAGGGCGCCAGCATTGGAGGGGGGGGCATTTTGCTGGAGGGGCGGCAGGCGGCTCCGGTGGAGCTGCCGCAGTCGTACCTGCAGAGGGTCTACTGGTCCCGCGGCTCCGGTGGACCTGCTGCAGGCATTTCTGCGGACAGTCCGCTGGTCCCGCGGCTCCGGTGGACCTGCCGCAGGCATACCTGCGGCAGCTCCACCGGAGCCGCGAGACCCACACGCGGGGCGGCGAAATGGCCTGGCGTCTAGGGCGCCAGAAACCCTGGCGCCGGTCCTGAATACGGTGGATATGAAACTTAAAACAAATGTTACCAAATTTAAACAGGTTAATTTTTGATGTTTTTACACTTACTTACCATGACCAAAAGAGAGACACACAGAGGAAAGACTGTCACAACTTTAAGCATAACACTGCTAACAGCCAGTACAATTTTTAGTGAAGAAAGACAATATCATTAGTAATAGTTCACTAATTAGCTGTTCATAGGGATTTTTTCTTATGTAAAACTGTATGCACATATGAAAGTTTCTAGATTATAATTTCACTAGCAACCTTCTGTTTTTATCTTCTAAAGGCAGCAATCATTCCCGTACCACCTTATCACCAGAATTGGCTTTTGCACATTGGATCTTTCCTTATTGGTATTTATTTAATGATAGACAACTGTTTATGAGACCAAAAGATTAATTTCTACCTGTTGTGTGAATTAACAGTGCACCCAGACATGCTCTAGGAATTTATTTGGGGAAGTTCTATGGCTTTTGTTATATAGGAAGTCAGACTAGATTATCATAATTGTCCCTTCTGGCCTTAGACTCTATGAGTTTGTGCAATAACATACACAGACTGCCTGCCTTTCACTGTTTTAATGTAGTTGGAAAGTGGAAGGGGAGCACACATTAAAACAGTTAAGTTGGATGGAGAGTCATGGGAATGGGGAGGGCAACAGATGTTACTTCCCCAAGCTAGGGAGAAGAAGAGTATTTTCCTTCTGTTTTAGCACAGGAGAGGAGAGTTGCATTCCTCCCTCATCCCTTTCTTGCTTTGACCCCTCTTAATATCTGTTGTACATCTTTATCTCTTAAGGAACATCCATGATACGTTAGCCATACTTGGAAAATATACAGTAAAATAAAGCTATTCATCCTTTCCCACTTGTAAACAGAAGATAATATGCAGGAAGAGAACAATGCTGTTGCTGGGAAATCCAGACCTAGTCATGAAATGTTGTTAGTGAACATGCTATAATAATTCTAACCTACATTTAGCAGCAAAAACATCATGCAGATCAAAGCTGAAAATTCTTAACATGGTTTGTCTAATAGTCACATTCAAAAGAAATAGTGATGGGGGACTGCATTAAAGGCAGGGGAAGGCTGCATTAAAATTGTGGTAAAATGAGCAGGCTGTTAGGGATCAGAAAATAACCTTGCATGTATTATAATTCTTGCTGTCATCCCAAAATGCATTAGAAACTGGCTGATGTCCAAAATATATACAGGGTTCATTTAATCACCACTGAAACTGTAGCCATCTCTGGGATGAAACACAACCACACATACCCTGACCACTTTCTAAGGCTGAGTTCAGCAAAGTACTGAAGCACAAGCCTAACCTGAGTACATGAGTAGGGCCACTGACTTGGGGCTTAACACAGCAAACAAAATTACACATGTATTGCTTCTAAATCTATGTTTACACTACTGTTTCTGTTGGCAAAACTTATGTCACTCAGAGGTGTGAACTCCCCCCGCCCCCAATGATATATGTTATACAGACATAAGTGCCAATGTGGACAGTGATAGGTTGGTGGGAGAGCTTCTCCCACTGACATAGCTACTGCCACTCATTGGGGGTGGTTTAACTATGTCAACAGAAGAGCTCTCTCCCATCCGCATAGAGCAACTACTCAAGAAATTTTAGCACAGCTGCATCAGTATAGCTGTGCTGCTGTAAGCTCTCTAGTGTAGATATGGCCTAAATCAGTGACTGAATACTTCCCTTTTCCTATTGCAACTGCTGAGTAAATTTTGGTAGTCAAAATTCCGGAGTTGGAATTGGACCAGAGCGCTAGAGTTAACACCCCTAAACTTGCAAAATCATGGGATTGTCAGGACTGATTTTTGTTTCATCTGAGGCCACGTCTACACTACGGGATAATATTGAATTACCTAAAATAGGTTTTATAAAACTGATATTATAAATTCGATTTCATGCGGCCACACTAGGCACAGTAATTCGGCGTTGTGCGTCCATGGTCCGAGGCTAACGTCGATTTCTGAAGCTTTGCATTGTGGGTAGCTCTTCCGTAGCTATCCCATAGTTCCCGCAGTCTCCCCCGCCCCTTGAATCTGGGTGAATCATTATTGTCACGGTGGTTCTGAGAAATTCGTCATCATTCCTTCTCGGGAAAACATCAGCTGACGATCCTTTCGCGCGTTTTTCCTGATTGCCTGCAGAGCGCCATAGCCGGCAACCAGGAGCCCGTTCAGCTTTTTCTTCCTCTGGCCACCATATAGTGATACTGGATGCCGCGGACAGAGAGGTGTATACTCCAGCGCTAGCATCGCAGCATTCACTGTTTGCATGAATAGCAGAGGTGTTACCAGTCGTTCGTTACCGTTTACTGCCGGAAAATGCGCATGAAATGACGTATTCTCCTCCCTCTGTACTGTCGCTGCTATCATGATGCCCGGCGAATCGGCCGGGGCGCACGCAAAACGCCAAAATTGGAATTGACTCCCCGCAGTCCAACCCTCTTATGGTTCTAACAATAGAGTCAGTCCTGCCTAAATTAAGGGGCAAGTGTATTAGAGGACCAGTTGTATTCAGAGAGCAAGCTGCTCAGTCAGTATTCACAGGGTTGTGTGTTTTTTTTTGGGGTCCCTCAACACCCCACCGTTGCTTCCCTTCTCCTCCCAACTTCCTCAGCTACCGTGGCGGTCCTGCCCATTGTTCATGAAGTATATAGAAATGCAGGAATAAAACACCTGATTAGTGACATAAATGAGGGGAGGCAGCCTCCCGTGCCGATGTAGTTCAGGAGGACATTAAGGTGTGGGAGAGGAGCACAGCATGCTGCTGCTATGACAGTCCGCAGTACAGTCTTTTCTTTCAACAAGGAAAGGGAGGGCGGGAGGGGGTCCCCCAGCTGCTATGATGAAGTAGTTTATTTAGCCGTTCTGTCCTATCTACTGGAGTAACCAGGATGTGCCTCGATGTCAAATGTTAGATTTCATTCGAGGACGTACTAGTGCCTACTGCACGTCTCACCAGGGAGGGGAGAGGCAAGTGAGCGGATACTGCTCTTCCTGTGCAGGCCATCGGCGTCTACAGCAGCATTCAGCTTACAGATGGGTACACTGAAGAAGTCACGAAATGATTCTTTCCGCTTCTTTCACTGGTGGTGGGGAGAAACTGAGGAGCTATCCTGAACCACGACCAGGGAACATGTGTTTGAACCTACAGACATGGAGCTTCAGCTCAAGAATGAATACTTTTCCAGAGACTGCTGTGACTGTGGGTAGCGGAGTCCTCATTAGCCCCCTCATCCATGCGTGCATTTGAGTCTCTGGCTCCTCGTTACGCTTGTCATCGCAGCATGCTGTAGCCGGAGATTTTTTCAAACGCTTTGGCATTCTGTTCTTAACGGAGCTCGATAGAAAGGCATTTGTCTCCCATACAGCGATCAGATCAGTACTTCCCGTACGGTCCCATCTGGGAGCTCTTTTTTTGGATTTGAGACTGCATGCCACCCGTGACTGATCGAGCTCCAGCTGGGCAAACAGGAAATGTATTCAAACGTTTGCGGGGTCTTTCCTGTTTACCTGCCCGGTGCATCGAGTTCAGATTTGCTGTTCCACGAGCGGTCAGTTGGTGCACTGGGATACGCCGCGGTAGGCCAATAACGTCGATTTCCATGCCATCACTAACCGTAATCCTGATATTTTAATATCGAATTTAGCGCTACTCCTCTCGTCGGGGAGGAGTACAGAAATCGATTTAAAGAGCCCTTTATATCGATATAAAGGGCGTTGTAGTGTGGACGGGTACAGCGTTAAATCGATTTAACGCTCTTTAAATCGATTTAAACGCGTAGTGTAGACCAGGCCTGTAAGACACAACTCTGCTCAACAGGATTTACACACCATAGTGATAATTGTCTTAGAAATCCTACGGTAAATAGCAGATGTCTCTGAATGCCAAATTGCAACCTTAGCTCTGAAGGAGGACTGCTGGGGACCAATATCAGTACCTGCAGAATCTACGTATTCATGGGTCTTTCTCATCTTTTAATAACTTGACACTCATTAGCTCATGAGATCTAATAGGATTGCAAAACAAGGCAGTTGGACTTCAAACCTACCCCAATATAAGTAAACTATTGCATAAAGGAAAGCTATATTAAATGAACATTAAAGTTATAAAGCCAAGCACTTGGAAGTGTCAGAATTAAGGTTGCCTGTGCCCTTATTCTTGGAAATGACTGATTTCTGTTTGCTGAAACATTCCAAATATAATTCAGCTCAGACAGAGACCTCCTATGGAAAATTGTGGCCCACATGATTTAAGAGTAGCAAAATTATCATCAAGTGAAAGCACGTCTTACAATGGAAAGTAGCAGGCAACCTTAACTATAGATATCACTACTAACACTGCTTATAATTATGATTATGACACAGGACAAGCTCCACTTTTTCTCAGGGTAGATAATGGACTCCTCCAGGAAGGATCTTGCAGCTGTCACTCCTGTCCTGCAAAGACTGGTTTCCTTGATTAAGAATAGCACAAAGATCAGCCAATGCTATTTGACTGGTTGTATGCAGAACCAGGGTGCCAACTCAGATAACAGAAAATGAAAAAATAAACATTTATCCAAGCCTCTGTGAATCAGAACCACCTGGTTTTGCACAATTCTAATTATGGACTGGATCCTGTAAGTCATCCATGCACAGGACCTCCAGGGACCTGAATGGTAATTCTGTAGATGGAAGGCTTGCCAGGAAGGCCCACTATTTCCACTCAAGTCACATGCCATTCTTGGATGTCTTCATAATGCTAAATATAGAGTAATCAAAGTCCTTATGGTGTGAGAGGAGCCCTCACCACCAAGAGAGTGAGAAATTTCTTCATACTTATTGGGGCCTTTTAACAGGTCAGTTGCAATCTAAATTTGCAATGTGCAAAAAAGGGAATATTGGCTTTTCCAAATTAATTCTCTATGGGCCCAAACATAGCTAATGAGTAAAAAGTAATTTTGTCTACGTTTGAACATCTAATTAAATTATGTCCTTAAGGAATCCTTTGAGGGCCAAGGCAGGTCACTGTCTAATAAGGCTGTTCTTTTTCTTTTAAATGTGTTTTTACAAATACTTATGAAAAGTGCTAGATTAACATCCCTGGAGGATGAAGTCCTCAGTTTGTTTCCAGAAAGGTACTATATAGACACTGGCAGTGCTGTCTTTCCTGCTTTGCACTGTGAATTCAGTGTGTTCCAAGACTAACCTAGGAAGCCAGCTTCTTGGGAAAAGAAGACTGATCAGTCTTTATCCATTCAGCCTCTCTGCTGAGACGGTCCATTGTGATGGTGGGTTTAAAGCATAGACAGATGTACAGTGGGAACTGATCTGAAACAGCTAACTCAGTAGTTTTCCATATGCCACTGAGCATCTGTGGAATAGTTACAACTGTTAGCCACTATTGGCTGAGCTAGATTGGAATCAGTAAGATTATTTTGAGCTGTGACAAGGACTCACAATTGACTGAAAGTGCTTTTTAAAAATTCATAATTAACATTTTTAAATGAATGGCAGTTTTTACTTAATCTCAAACAGAAGTCCCGATTCTGGATACCTCTAAATTTCAGGAGGGTTCAGATTTGAACCCAAACTCTGTGATCAAGTGTTTATCACGATTTCTGAAGAGCAAGCACATTTCAGTAATTAGCTTGCCAAACCCAGTTTTCACAAGAACCCTCTATTTCCAGTCTGAGCACCCTAGCAATTATAAACTAGTCTATCCTACTGCTTCCAGTCAGAAATATGTCCCCTTTTTATTGAGGGCAAATGGTAACATTTGTGTGTGTATGTGTATATAAATGTAGACAAAAATGATTTGGTGCTGCGGATACATTTTAATTCCTCAGATGTTCTGGTTCAGTCATTTCAGACTGTATATCTCTTGTCCCAGCTATAACAGGTCTTAGAGCTGGATACATTTGATACAAAATATATTATTACTAGGGTACACCCAGGCATGTTAGTGAGCTCAAAGCCTAATTTCCAGGATTTGATGGATTATCTAGGGGGTCTTATTTGTTTCAGAACAATTCTTTCTCTGTAGCTGCGTAAACTAAGTAAAATATTTTTTCTTCTTCTGGCTGTCTTTTTTGCAAAGGGAATCTAATAATGTAAAGAACTTGGTAGCAAAGCAGAAAGTTTTCGGAAGGTCTTTAGCAGAGAAGGAAAAACTTTTATTGTTCAAATACTCAAGAACTATATTTTCATTTTCTTTCACTCTTGATATGCCCTTGTATAACAAGATAACTGTAACAAATCTTAAACACATCAGCCAATTAGGTGTAAATCCTGTCTCCTGACCCTTCCCCATCATAGATGCAGTGCAGAGGACCCTGCTTGTGATGGAATCAGTGTGGCTCTGTGGAGTGGGGTGTAGGATGTGTTTATCAGAATACTTGAACACATACCATATATAGGTTGAACATCTTCCATATTCTGTGGAACCCAGCTCTGCAGCGAGTGCTTCCTCAGTGGTGAAGAGGGCTGTTTGGAGGCAAGTTAAGTGGGGCTAGTGGATCTGCAATGATCTGTCTCTATGCTGTTCATCCCACTCTCAGACCACAGCACAGGAGCTGCAGGAGCTACTGCAAACTCAGAGCTACCCTAGTTACTCCAATGTCTCTCCATGACCTTGGAGAATGATTATTGCCTTTCTTCTGCAATAACCCTCCTGAGTTCATGTGTTTATTCAGATTCTCTCTATGGGCTGGGTTTGCCTATTATGGAGATAATTTCTTTTCTCCAATCTGAAGCCTCCAGTTTGGCTTGGCAGAATTTGAGTTTTACACTTTTATAATTTTGATGCATAGCATCGATGTTTAGTTAAAGCTTTTTTTTCTGTTTTCATAGATTTAAATTTTCACAATTGTAGAAAATTATGGGGAGGCGATCAGGTAGTAATTATTTGATGATAGTAGACTTTGAGATTCAAAATGTTAAAGCTTTATAACCATTAAAATGCAAACTGACAATGTCGTATGTCAAAATTTACAAAGTAAATATCCCTAAATCAAACTCTAATAAATTCCCAAGCATCATTTTTCTTACTCTGCTTAGCTGTAAATTTTGATTATTATCAATGGAAATATTATTTTGTCAGTTTGAGTGTGTACGGTGAAATTGATGTTTACCAGCATTTACAATAAGAATCGGATCCTTCCAAGCCTAAGTATGAGCAAGAGTTAGCCCACCTCAAGAATTAAGTTTTTTGAAAGGTTTGCAGAAGCCTTCCATGTACATTTTTCTACCTCTTAAAACAATAGTGAGCTACTCCCTATCCCAATCTCCTCACTTATTTAGTTGCCCTACCCATGATCACTTCCCCACTAAAAACTTCCCTTTCATGTCTCCTCCTCAAACCTCTCCTGGGGTCCCTGTGTGATGTGTGCAAAAAATGTAAAAGGGTCTCTTCCAGTTCCAGTAGTTTATTTTTATTTTTGCATTGATGGTAATTCTCCATCCTATGGAATGGGAATTAATAGTGTCAAAGGAATTCCATGACCCTTCCGTGGCAACTAGTGCATTTGGAAGGACATATTTATTTTCCACAGTGTGTTTGAGGGGAGGGAGTGAGCCAGGAGGCCATGAATGCATGCTAGGGATGGGGAACAAATATGTGTATGCAGAGAAGTAAGGAAGTTGTGGGGCTAATGACACTTGACCTGCATCTTGGGTGCCCCTCATGGTATCTATTTTTACCCTTGAGAAATCTGCAAATTAATTGAATGTCACAATGCAAATTGTGTAGGGGTGTGGCATAATTATTAATTGTTCAAGATGCAATGGGTGATTAAATTTCATGTTTATAGATTACCATTAATTGTGTCAATTAAGAGTGGTTTTGGAATATAGTCAAAATGCAGAGTAAACTGAGAAATAACAGATGTTGATCAGACACAACATAGGCAAGTAAAATACTTAAGATAATTCATACAGCCATATGGCAGTCTGTATCACCCTGTCCTGGAGGAAACGCATCCTTATACTTATTAGGCCAGACCATTAACTGATGCAAATCAGTATAGTTCTATTGTCTACTTCATTGACTTTGCTCCTCTTTTGTGAACAACCACCATTTGTTGTGCTAAATGACTTGGGGTGTTACATTATATTTCCTAGTAATCAGGAGCTGTGCTGATGTCTCTAAGGGTATGTCTATATTGCATGTTTACACTGCAGTTAGACATGCATGGCTGGCCTGTGCCAGCTGATTCAGGCTCCTGGGACTCAGGCTAAGAAGCTGTTTAATTACAGTGTAGACTTCCAGTCTTGGGCTGGAGCCCAGGCTCTTGGACCCTGTGAGGTGGGAGGGTCCCAGAGCTTGGGTTGCAGCCTGAGCCCGGAACTCTACACTGCAGTGAAACAGCCCCATAGCCTGAGGCCCAGGAGCCCAGGTCAGTGACATGGGCCTGCCACGGGTTTTTATTTGTATTGTAGACATACCCAAAGACCACTTTCCTTGGAACATCTGGAAGCATCTGATCACAGTGCTACCTTATCCAACCTTTAGGAAAGCAATGCTATTCTACCACGCCACCTGTTTGTTACAAGGAGATGTTGGAAGAAGAGGCAGTATCAATGACATTGCTGTGCTTGAGCAATGAGCGAGGTTTATGAGGAAGGGAGCCATTCAGAATTCTCCAGGGATCTGTCTAGGTTTTATAGCTGCCACTAGGTTATTTAGAGTTATTGAAGGCAATGTTGTATGCATGTCTGAGTTTATCTGGACAGTAGTTTGGGCACAAATAATAATGAAAGCATGAACAAACTCCTTTTTTTGGAAAATGATGGCTTTGTCACACTATGGATATTGATACAACAATAAAGTTTTATTGGGTGCAGCCCTAAATTGTTTATGGGAAGCCTGCAGGGATCTTTGGCACAACACAATCCAGCTCTACTGCCTAGTTATAAATAATGGGATTGATAACTCATGTTTCCAGAATAGTGGTTCTAAAACTCAGAAAGAAAATAGCCTGACCACAACATGACTGTGCTGTGATCCCCTTAGCTTCCACAGACCAAACAGGACAGGAGTTGCTATCGTCCCTCTTGGACGGGAGTGCTTTGCAGGAGATGCTGCAGCAGGCACTGTCAGTGATTCAGGAGGAATACTTTCTTTCTGAGACAGTACAGAGCTAAGTACCCCATTATGGAATTAAGGATCATGTGTTGCCATTCAGAAGAGATGTATAGCTGAGGTCCCTCCCACTTGGGATTTTTAATAGGACTCACATGGCATTCTGTTTAGAAGAGGGATGTTTTAATCTAGGTGGTTTAATGGGATATAATATTCTGTACATTTCTCCCACGTGGGTGTGCATATTGTGATGGGGCAAGGCCAAATGGCTACAGTAAAGTACTGAGAAACAGGTATGTTAGCCCCAGGCTAAACAAATCCCTAGTACCCTGGTAACCAAATGGCAGTTGCTCCAGGTTAATCAAGGCACCTGGAGCCAATTAAGATCTTTCTAGAAGGCAGTAGAGATAGCTACTTTAATTAGAACACCTGCAGCCAATCAAGGCAGGCTAATCAGGGCACCTGGGTTTAAAAAGGAGCTCACTCCAGTCAGGCAGGGAGGAACCAGAGGAGAAGGAGCGTGTGTGAGGAGCTGGGAGCAAGAAGGCAAGGAGCTGAGAGTGAGAAAGTGTACTGCTGGAGGGTTGAGGAGTACAAGCGTTATCAGACACCAGGAGGAAGGTCCTGTGGTGAGGATAAAGACGATGTTTGGAGGAGGCCATGGGGAAGTAGCCCAGGGAGCTGTAGCTGTCATGCAGCTGTTACAGGAGGCATGACAGACAGCTGCGATACACAAGGCCCTGGGCTGGAACCCGGAGGAGAGGGCGGGCCCGGGTTTCCGCCAAACCTCCCAACTCCTGATCAGACACAGGAGGAGCTGACCCAGACTGTGGGTTCCACAAGAGGGGAAGATCACTGAGGTGAACAAATCCGCCAATAAGCGCAGGACCCGCCATGGCAGAGGAGGAACTTTGTCACAACTTACACAGATTTTTCTTTCCTGTCCTACGTAGTGTTGCCCAGGCTAACCACAGAGGTGGCTATATTTCAGAAGTTGATTAAAGTGATGTCAGAGCATAGTTCATATATCAGACATTTTAAAAATTGTAAAACACTTCGGAATTCTTAAGAATGGAAGTGGCTCTATGAATGTATGATTAGACATTATTACTATCAAGGGGTAAAAAATGGTTTCTTTTGAGCAACCTTGTTACATATCAGCATGGGACTTTGTTGCAAGTTGAAGCTGATTGTAAAAAACCTTACTCTGTATTCTAAAGATTCCCTTTATTTTGAAATTCTTTGCTGTTTTGCTCTAGCCCCCACATAAACAACTTCCTTAACTGCAGTTTGAGTCTGGCTTCCAAGGGAGCTGACATTCATATAATTGATACAACTATGTGGATGAAAAATTTCTTGGGCGTGGATTCCAGCAGAACCTGTTGATTTCAATGAGTGCAGAGCACAGTGGAAAATCATTTTTAAAACTGTGTCCTTTCTAGTGACTGATGAGCATCTTACTAAATATCATGGTTGTAGGTCTCTGACTTATTAAGTCATTTTCCTGAAGGTAGTTTTTAGAGTACACCAAGGTGGTGGTGTCGTCGTCATCATCATCATCATCAGGGTTTAGGTTTTCTGATGTCTCTCTCTAAATATTAGGAGAAACTGACTCCTACCAGGGTCCTAGCAAGCTCTGAATGAAAAGAAGAAAGATGCATAAATTCTCACTAAAAAACTTTCCCTTTTTGGATCATTATTGGTTTGTTCTATGTACAGGCCTGAGAGCCAGAAACTTCAGAGTTCTAATCATAGCTCTGACATTTACTCTCTGTATAACCTGGGTGAGTCACTTAATCTCTCTATTCCAACTTTTCCATCTGTGAAAAATGAGAATGATGATACTGCTCAGACATATTGTGAGGATTGATTAGTTCTGTCTATCTCGGTCCTTATACAGTCAGAGTCTCTGTAGTATCCGAACTCCTAATTAATGTTTTGGTAGTTCTTTTGAAGATGAATGCTAAGTGTTATTATTTTCAATGAAAAAACTATGGTATTTGAATTAACCTTGAGGCTGTGCCACAAATTAAGAAGGAGAAACTCTTCCCAGCTAATGATCCAGGTCTGTCTTTAACTGTTGGACCACAGTTTCTAACATAGTGACATAAATTGCTCCTGTGACACATACAACAAGGTGAGTGCTTATGGAAAGAATACACTTGATATACAAAAAGTTATTTCCTGGATCTCAGAATGAAGTCTTTATTCCTGGGGACATAGTTTAGACACCCATGTCTATATCCCTTACGCCTAAAGATTGCAGAAGAAATAGGGGAGGAGAATCCAAAGAAAGCTCAGACTGACAAGTTCAAATCTGAATCCTTACACACTGCCTTCAGAAACTCATTTCCCCCCTTGTTCCTGTAAGGTGTGCATCAGTAAAGTGGGTTGTACCCCCTTCACTACACTCAGATTGTCACACTGAAGCTCAGGAATTCCCCAATGTCCCCCCACTTCCAAATTATCAGCCATAGCAACAAAACATTCATCTGTCACTAGCCATTTTCAGGTTACTCTGTCTAGCAGATCCTGTCGTTCCAATAGCCCAGTTCTAGTAGCTTTGTCAATCCCACTGAGAGTTCAGTTCCTGCTTTAATGGGACTTCTGTTTTTGTTTTCTTTTTGTTCTGGCAATAAAATTAGTGCTAGAAAGCAATCAGTACCTGTGTATAACTTTTTGTTACCTAGGCATGTATCCTCCAACAGAGTCTGGTGTGACTGGCTGTTGGGCCAGGACATGCTTGCTGCTATCACTCTTCCTTTCAGTTTTTGGGCTCCTGTCCTGTGCTAATACTGGCTCCTAAGAGAGACAAGAAATAACAGAAACATCTGTCACTGTAAGAGGCTGACTGGCTGGCTGAGTTTCAGCCACAAGGACATGTTGCTGCTGTTGATCGTTGCTTTATCACTCAGTTTCTCCACAGTCAATTAGAATCACTGCAGAAGCTCAGGTAGACAGTGGGAGCTGTGAAACAAACTTGGAAACCACAAATTACAAAATAGAATATTTTATTATGTTAAAAAAAACCCCAAGCAACTGGAAAATTATGCGGAAGAATGGAGAAGCCTTCCCATCTCTTGAGTAAATGTCTTAGAGTGGGAATCTTCCCTTCCTCTCCATTATGAATATATTTTCCCTTCTGGCTGTAGGCTCCTTCTGTTGAGCTGGTCAGAGGCTTGTCCTGCCTTAAGCATCTTAAAACGATTCAGAGTTGACAGAGCAGGGCAAGCTAGGCTTTCCAAGGGACTCCTTTAGAAAGAAGGCTAGGAAATTAGTCCACAGGAAAAACCATGAGCACTGTTGGTTTCTCTCTGTAAGGTAGCTGAACAGCATAGGATTTCTACAATAGTGCACTGCTAACTAAAGTGCTATCGTTCTTGTACAGCTTAGTGGCATTAAATGGCTTTTAAATTTTGATGATCTGCATAACTGAATGTTTCTTCTTCCAGGCTGTGGTCTATGGACCGTTGATGGTATCCAAAGTGCTGGCTCTGGCTCTTTTCCTTGTTTCTGTCTGCCATCTCACACTAAATAATGGCTAAAGGAACTCTACATACTTTTCCATTTAAACATTTGATGCAGCTGCTGCAGGAATGTGCATTAGGCCCATTCCTCATGGGAAATATGTCCAGAGGCCTCTCTGCAGCCTGAATGAAGGATTGTGATGGGGTGCTGATAGGAATAAGTTTGACCTCCCAGTTATACCCTCCCCTTTCTCTTCCCCCTTCAAGTGAATCTGCTTCTAAGACATCGGTGAAGGAGGTGGATGAACTTGTGTTTGACAGTGTGGCTGCAAAGGAGTTTCTTGAGTCTACAGAACACAGAGTAGGAGAAGGGGGCTCCTGCAGAGGAGAACCCAAACAGGATTTTTCTTGGGTGTTGACAACACTGAGGCTTCATAATCCCAGTTGCTCCAGGTAACAGACACAGTACTAAGGGCCTCCTTTTCCTCCCCTGAGAATAGGGAGCACTTGGGAGATGAGGTGAGCTAGAGGTGTTCCTTTCTCATCTTCTTCCTCTCTGCTGACAGACTGGGTGTCCTATCCAGATATAGACTTGGTGGAGGAGTACTGAAAAGAGGTGACAACACCTGATTCTGGTCAGCTTCCAGTGGCAGGCTGTTGTGTGGGAGAAGTGCTGAGGTACTACTTATCACCAGGCCTGTGATGGGTATTTGGAAGGGGCTGTACACTCAGAGCAACATCTCCACTTTCTTCTACGAAGAGGCTGGGAATTTGTTTTGTTGGTGGAGCCTTCCCTGGTTCTTTTTGTTGGTGGAGCTTTCTTCTCCTCCCGGTTTGATAATATATTAGGTGGAAAGATCCTCCCTGACTTGATGATGAGGCACCAACTGTGTGTCATTATGAATTGGTGGATGAATGTGACATCAGCAAAAAGGCTTTAGCGGCCAGTCAGAACTTGGCTTTGGACAGTCAGTGTCCCCAGCCAGAGCCCTAATGGTATTTGGTATCAATTTCTAGCCTTTTTGTCTCACAATATTGGGCCTCCATTCTGTTGCTTGTGCAGGATAGAATGCTGCCCATATTAGACCTTGGGACTGAGTAAAGGGAATGTTACTCAGATAGTTGTTTTAAAAAAGAAAACAACAGCTCTTTGAAGAATCTCAGAAGTTTGGAGTGTTAGACATAGTTCTGGTGGAGATGGATTAGTGACAGAGGACAGGTGAGGTCATCAAAGGGTGAATGATGTATAAATTTGTCTCCTTGCTCTGCCATTTTAGTTAACTCTCAGATTTACCATCACTAAATATGGCATGTGGCTTGTTTGTGTGTTGTCTGAGTTGTTAACCCTGAAGACTAAATTTATCCATGGAATAAGTATAACACAGCTAGTGTTTGTGCCTGACTGCCCACAAACCTGGGGAAGCTACTTCTAGAGGTGAAAGGTTGTTCAGCCTTCAGACACACTGAATTTTAACTTCTCTGCTGAGACTGTCAATAAAAATGCCACTAGATACTGTATTGGAAGCCACCAACCTCATTTCATGTATCCAAGACGGGTACCTTTGGATAATAACTGACAGTTACTAGCATCCTAGAAATTTAAATCTTAAAAAAGAATTGGTAACCACCAATGTTCAGTGTGTTTTGCAATCAGGTGAAACATCCTCAGTGTAAGAGAAGAAGTTTTAAGTGATAAATCTGTGATAAACCTGCTGTTCTGTGACTGAAGGTCCTAAACCCCCCGTCTTGTTCTTTTCATTTCACATGTAAATCGCTCTGAGAGAAGACACTCCAGCAACATAAATATTATGTGCAAATGTTCAAGTAAATATAAACTCCATCGCTACATTCAGGCCGTTATGCTTTTCATTAATTCCAAGTTGCGTTTTATGGAAGCTACATTTACTTTAGACATTTGTTTCCTTCTCAGTTTAGATTGTGCATCTCATCATGTGCTTTGCTCAAACTATGGGTACACTCTTCATAATTTACTTGTGAATTAGATTTGTACGTCTGCTGAAGTGAAGTTAAAAAATATACCTTTCTTACCCTCTCTGATAAAGGGGCTTAAATTTGGACTAAAAGGAGGGAGCAGTGACTGAAAATGTTAGTTATTCAGCTGTCCTACATTATTTAGCATTTATAATATATCCAGATGAGGAAGTAGTCTGTATTATTAGGGAATGCATTTTAGAAGTTAAATTTAAACTAAGGGAGAATAATATTTTTTGAAGACTCAAGCTACTGACATTTAAAAAAAATTGGCACGTGAGGATTACCGAAATTGCAGGACAATGTAAATTTATTGGGCTGTATTTTTTAATTTTGAAGAATTAGTCCTTTTGTTGATTTTCTTGTAAGTACTACTTTTTCTCTTCATAATCTAAAACAATGGTTCTCAACCAGGAGTACATGTACCCTGGGAGGTACACAGAGGTCTTCCAGGGGGTACATCATCTCATCTACATTTGCCTAGTTTTACAACAGGTTACAGAAAAAGTAGGGCTGTCAAACAATTAAAAAAATTAATCGCTATTAATTGTGTTCTTACATGATAATAGAATACCATTTATTTTAATATTTTTGGATGTTTTCTACATTTTCAAATATATTGATTTCAATTACAACACAGAATACAAAGTGTACAGTGCTCACTTTATATTTATTTTTGATACAATATTTGCAATGTCAAAAACAAAAAAATGTATTTTTCAATTCCCCTCATACAAGTGCTGACGTGCAAGCTCGTTTTCATGAGAATTGAAATTAAAAATGTAGAATTACTAGCAAAAACCGCATTCAAAATAACATTGTAAAACTTTAGAGCCTAAACAGTCCACTCGTACCTACTTCAAACAAATTGGTTACACTTGCGCATAAATGATGGTGTGACTGTTTCAGTCAAGACCCCCTTGGGATGCACTCGATGTGCTGAGTCTCCCTCTGCAGCCCATTTTTGTATCTGCCAGTTTCAGCTCCAAACCCTGCCTTCTTGAGACAGCATATGCGATCTTGTGCAACACAGACCAGGGTCTGAAACCACGCTCCCAAAGCTGCAGACTTCGGTGGACTTGGCTGAGCAGTTTTCAGTTTATCTCCACACTCCAGACACCCAGTCCCCAGCGGGATCCAACCCCAAATAAATTCTGTTTACTCGTAAAAGCTGATATACAGGCCCTCTATAACACTGATAGAGAGAGATGCACAGCTGTTCGCTCCCCCAGGTATTAATCACTTACTCTGGGTTAATTAATAAACACAAGTGATTTTATTACGTATAAAAAGTTGGATTTAAGTGGTTTCAAGTAATAACAGACAGAACAAAGTAAGTTACCAAGCAAAATAAAACAAAACACGCAAGTCTAAGTCTAATACATTAAGAAACCGATTACAGATGAAATCTCACCCTCAGAGATGATCCAATAAGCTTCTTTCACAGACTAGACTCCTTCCTAATCTGGGACCAATCCTTTTCAGACCAACATTGTAGTTTATGGCCTGGGACAAGCAGTCACTCACACCCCCCTAGTTATTGTCCTTTGTTTCAGTGTCTTTCAGGCATCTCCGTTGGTGGAGGGGCCATCTTAAGCCAGCTGAAGACAAAATAGAGAGGCATCCAGGGCCTTTTATATTCTCTCTCTAGTGGGCGAAAACCCCTTTGTTCTCCTGTGCAAAATCACAGCAACAAGATGGAGTTTTTAGCCACCTGGGCAAGTCACATGTCCATGAATGATTCAGTTTTTTGTAGGCTGATGACATTGTTTACATGTTAGTTTGAA
Organism: Chelonoidis abingdonii; assembly: GCF_003597395.2. Lineage (NCBI taxonomy): Eukaryota > Metazoa > Chordata > Testudines > Testudinidae > Chelonoidis > Chelonoidis abingdonii. The sequence goes on along the minus strand of NC_133783.1, from coordinate 4,590,072 downwards.
TGTTCCCTGGAAAGCTCAGATGTGGACTGGCGTCTCCCAAAGTCCATTGTCAGTTAAGTGTTTCTTGATTGGGCACTTACTGAGAACAGTCCTTTCTCAAGAAGCTGACCAAATGTTTCACTGAGGCTACTCAGAATCAAGCACATTGAGATACAAGTACATAGCCAATATTCATAACTTCAAATACAAAAATGATACACACATACAGACAGCATAATCATAACCAGCAAATTACAACCCTTCTATAGACACCTTACTTGACCTCCTTTGTACAAGATTTGATGCAACTATAGGACCTTGATTGCAACCATGATCTGTACGGTCACAGTTCATGTCAATAATGTCACAATAATGTTACCCAGTTCTTGTTTACAGGGTCACCTGAAAGTGAGAACAGGAGTTCGCATAGTACTCTTGTAGATTGTGTCACAAGATATTTATGTGCCAGATGCACTAAAGATTCATATGTCCCTTCATGCTTCAACCACTTTTCCAGAGGACATGTGGCCATGCTGATGGTGGGTTTTGCTTGACAACAGTCTAAAGCAGAGTGGACCGATGTATGTTCATTTTCATCATTTGAGTCAGATGCCACCAGCAGGCTGATTTTCTTTTCCTTTTTCTTTTGGTGGTTCAGGTTCTGTAGTTTCGGCATCAGAGTGTTGCTCTTTTAAGACTTCTGAGAGCATGTTCCACACCCCGTCCTGATCAGCACTTCAGATTCTTAAACCTTGGGTTGAATGCTATCGCTATTTTCAGAAATCTCACATTAGTACCTTCTTGCTGTGAAAGTGTTCTTAAAATGAACAACATGTGCTGGGTCATCATCCAGGACTGTTATAACATGAAATATATGGCAGAGTGCGAGTAAAACAGAACAAGAGACATACAATTCTCCCCCAAGGAGTTCAGTCACAAATTTAATTAACACCCTATTTTTTTAACGAGCATCATCAGCATGGAAGCATGTCCTTTGGAATGGTGGCCGAAGCATGAAGGTGCATTCAGATGTTTAGCATATCTGGCACATAAATACCTTTCAATGCCAGCTACAAAAGTGCCGTGTGAACACCTGTTCTCACTTTCAGGTGACATGGTAAATAATGCGCAGGCAGCAGTATCTCCCATAAATGTAAACAATAAAGACATTGCACTACGTACTTGTATGAGGTAAATTGAAAAATACTGTATTTCTTTTGTTTATCATTTTTACAGTGCAAATATTTGTAATAAAAATATAAAGTGAGTGCTGTACACTTTGTATTCTGTGTTATAATATAAATCAATATATTTGAAAATGTAGAAAAACATCCAAAACTATTTAATAAATTTCAATTGGTATTCTATTGTTTAACAGTGTGATTAATTGCAATTTTTTTAATCATGATTAATTTTTTTGAGTTAATCATGAGTTAACTGTGACTAATCGACAGCCCTAATAAAAAGTACTAGCAAAGTCAGTACAAACTAAAATTTCATACAAACACAATGAGAGAGTAAGCAATTTTTTAGTAATAGTGTGCTGTGATACTTATTTTTGTCTGATTTTTGTAAACAAATAGTTTTTAAGTGAGGTGAAACTTGGGTTAAAAAAATGAGTAGTAGTGACTAAGTAGTCTTATTACTATGATGGTTTATTCATAATATTCAATTAAAAACTAATATTGTTAATCATTCTTCTGTTGATTCTCAAATCAGTGGCATTCAGCTGCCACGTGTCTTGGCCCTTCCAAATTCCACCTCTGTTGCAGGTGATTTCTACTAATAACAGGGAGTTCCTATGAAAAAGGCTCCTTTCCTGCAGAACAGGTTGTATTTCAAGGGGCCAGGTCTGTACTACTCACAGTCTGACTTAAAAATTGTTTGAAAAGGCATTGTTTAGGAATAGGACTGCATATTTTAAAGATCAAATACTCCTTTGGTTTGTTGGATTGTTGAGTGTAGGGATTTCTGAAACATTCCAGAATGAAATAATAATTGTCCTAAACTCAAGCACAAACCCATTTTCAGATTCAAAAACCTTCATTACCTTTTTTTAAAAAAAATACGTTTTCATTGTTTCATGCCTTTGCATTTCCTGGTTTGAGAATCAGCACAATAATGGTTAACAATATTGCCATTTAATTAAATATTATGAATAAATCGTTATAGTAATGAGACTACTTAGTCATTGTACATCATTTGTCCAGTGGGAAAATGTGCTGTATCTAGAGTAGGTTACCCAAGAGGGGTGCAGGAAATATTTCTGTTAAATTGAAAAAACTTTTTCCTCTTAACTAATTCCATCTTCACAATCATCAGCACAGTACCACAAGGTAATCATGATCTTATGATTGTGATGACATTGTTTCCATAGCAATAGAATATGAATGATTTCATAGCCACATGATTAAATAATGTCACGTCTGGATTATCAAATGATTTATCATTTTAGGCTCTTAGGGTGGATGTTTAGTTTAATATAATATACATTAATTATAAAAAATGGCAACAACATTACGACTAATACTGAATTGAACATTTTTGATCAATTGAGTGCGTCCGTTTTCATTCTGCCAAGTGCCACCACCCCCCCCCCGGCCCTTTCCGGTTAGATAAAGATCCTACTTGGACCAATATAAGAAATCTAAATCTGTGGTGAAAAAATGACAGTGGCCTAAATTAATATTGTATTCTCACAACTTCACTTGAACAGCTCTTTCAAGATTTCTGTTGTCACTATGCGATCTGCTATTCTGGAACTATTTCGCAGTCCAACATGATATCCTACACATTATGGTTTCTGATTTTGAAGTTTGGTCTTAATTTCAAGATGAATTCCTTCATATTATACTTTAAAAACATACAAAAGGAAAAGTTCACTATGTATGCTGCTGCCCTCCAGGATACCCAAATACATAATATTAGTGCTACTCATTGAATTCGACAAACTGGAAAGTGGAGTGATAGGCATTCTCTCCCTGTGCCCAAAATGGTTCGATCGATGCAAGAAAAAATGGTAAAACCTACAGATTCCATCTCCTCAGTCGAGTTTCCTAGGAGTTTAGTCGTGGGAGGGGGGCAGGCTCTTCATCCAGAGGGAAAGTGTTTCTCTTGCGGATAGTTTCTCAGAATCCGCAAGATCTTGGAGGATGCACGTGAGGAATAGAAGATTCCTCTCTCCTAGAGTCTCTGTGCCTGCACCCATTCTATGGTCCTTTACCTCGCCTCCACTTGGTCTCCTAGGTAGGTGCGCATGTTTTGGAACTTTCCAGGACCACTGTGCCATAGACTGCTTCTGGTTCCCACTTTCCTTTAATAGCCAAGTGTGTTCTAATTCTAGTGGCTCAGCAGCACCCTGGGGTGAGGGCACATGCCAGTATATTTTTAAGAAAGGTATAATCCATCGAAAACAAAATTAAGCACAGGTCATGTAAATTACAGATTACTTGTTTTATCAAATCATATTATTATAACATTAAGCATTTTTAACAATACTGTAATAGTACAAATAAAATATATCTAGGTTTAAAGAACTGACGTACTTCAACGATTTTTGATAAGGGGTGCGAGAACATATTTTGAGAACCAAAGGGGTTCAGGCTGCAGTAAAGGTTAAGAACCACTGCTTTAAAGGCTCAAAGACTCCATAATGCAGATGGGCTAGTGAAAGCTAATACAGCTGAAGGGTATACTATATTGTGCTCTTCTGTACTATAGGCTTTTTGAGTGTGTGGCAGAATAATCTGCAGGAAACCGGCTGCCAGCTCTCCTACTCATTCTTCCTGTGTGCTCCCTTCTAACTTGACAAGCTGGAACCCCATGTAGCCCTTATGGAGTGGCTTCTGTGGGGTTGAGGAAGAAGGGGGGAGCACATTGCGCAGGGTGGACCCTCCACTTTCGGTGGATGCAAGCTTCCCTCTATGCATGGGAATGAGAGAGAGAGGAGCAGGGGGCTTGAAGTGAACTGATCAGTCTGGGTTTGCTGTCCCAGCAGAGTGAAATGCAGAATGTTAAAATAATTAATGGCAGTGATAGAGATGTTGAGCATTTTTTTGGCTTTAATAATCTAAGGATCCCGTTCATGAAAATGTTCCTACAAGGAACATCAGACCATGCTTATAAGTGCATACATAAAGTCAGACACATGCTTAAGTGTTTCCCTGAATGGGGCCTTGCAATATTAGAGTTGCACAGCAAAGGACATTGTTGTCTGAAACATGATTTTTTATCTTTTAATGTCCTTAACTTACCTCAGTACATTAGCATTACATTATTATTGTTGCACCAACATTGTAATGGGGGATTCCTGCCAAAGAGCAGAATCCTGCATGCCACATTTTTGTTCCTGCCTGCAACATCTAATCCCATTACTCCAATATTTTATTATAGCAACCACAGCATATTGATCAAAGGTAAAGAGTTTTGTTCCCTCAAAGGCAAGGAATATCTAAGTTGTTTTTCTGTGTCTAAGTCATTTATTCACTCTTTCACAGCGGTGAAAAACATCACCCAAGTACTGATTAAATAAATAGTGGGGTAGGTTTTGGAAGTCAGGCATGATTCCATGTTAAAAAAATGTGTTTATCATATTATTTTAAGAAACTTCCCGTAATCCTCTATGGAATTCCTAACAATTTAAAATAAACATTAGTAGATGGCTAACTTGCCTTTTTTTATGAATTTGAAAATTTGACACTGTTAGTACTTCACTACAAATTGCAATAATATTTAAAATCTGAGCAGTGTTATTTGTTTTAAAAAGAATTTCATTTTGGACTGTAGGTTATATTAATGGCTTTGAACATCAGACAGATTCGTAAAAGGAATAGCCATATCAAACACGTATTTGAGCTGTATCTTGGCAACTCGCTTCACCTCTTTGGGATGGGAAACCAAGGCACACCCTTTGTCTGCTTAGATTGTAAATTCTTTGGGGCAAGTCAGTGGCAGAGCTGGGAACAGAATGCATGTCCCAGTCTCAGGCCCTAGTCACAGAACCACACTGTCTCTCGCTCTTTCGCTTCCCTTGTCTATACAGTCAGCTACATTTCTTTCTTGAGCACATTCAATCTTTTAAGAAAAAAAAACTCAGGAAATTTGCTGATTATTGCAAAGTTTCTGAGTGACAACTCTAAGAGGTTAAGTTCTCTACTTTTTGCTATTTTTTATTTTTAATTTGCTGTTAGTATTTCAGTTATCTTTAAAAATAAAAAAGTCTCTCCCATACCATAGGTGGAGATGCACATGGCAACAAATATGGCATAGTGCAGGCAGCAGCAATTAATGTTTCATTCATGCTGCACTGCCAGCATGACTCACCCTGAGTTAGGGGGAGTACCTCTGCAGATAAGAGAATAGTCTGGCAGCATCTCTGCTGAAACTGCCAGAAAGATTGGTACTAAGTGCCAATTGTCATGCAGCTTTGTGATATTGACACCAGAGTTTATTAGTAATTTAACTGAGACCACAAGATAGCTGCAATGAGTCTGGTCACCAATGACCTAGGCTTGGCTAACTACCTAGTGGTGAAAGAACATTCATTTTCTCTTCATTACCAGGAAAGATGGAAAGTGATTTTCCTGTCCTATGACAATTTTTGATATTTCAGACATTTCCCCCTTCTCTATCAGTATATAACTGAGATGTTTAAAAAAAAAAATTTTTTTTGGCCAAAAAGTAGGGAGAAAAGAGATTAATTTAGTCAGAGCAGTGATTTGAACCTGGATCTCCAACATCACAGGGGAAGGCCTGACCACCAGACTGTAGGGTATTCTGGTGTAGTGTGATGTCTCTGGCTTTGATCAGAAATTTCCTCCTGGAACTGAGACATTTTCCCAACAAAAGTTTTCTCTGAAGTGATACGTTTCCATGACAAATTTCAGTTAGAAATAAGTACTTTGACAAAAGTTTCATTGAAAAATTTCCAACCAACTCTACTCCCCTGAAACTCCTCTTATGTATGTTATACACTCTGTATAAAGTATCGGGGGTAGCCATGTTAACCTCTATCCACAATAATATCAAGAAATCCAGTGGCACCTTAAAGACTAACAGATTTATTTGGGCATAAGCTTTCGTGGGTAAAAAACCCTCACTTGTTCAGATGCAACTGAAGAAGTGAGGTTTTTAACCCACAAAAGTTTATGCCCAAATAAATCTGTTAGTCTTTAAGGTGCCACTAGACTCCTTGTTGTCTTTATATAAAACTATCTTTCAAATTCTTACAGTGTTTTAAGGAGGCTTTTTATAAGGAGAGTCCTTACTTAAGATCTCTGTCTCTGTTTCAACTACTTTAAAGAGGGTTAATATTCCCACTTTTGTAAAGTACTTTGGATAAAAGTGACTGGAATATTATCTTGATCATTATGTTAACTACAAGGGTTAAGCATTACTAGAGTAAGTGAAACAATAAAAATATTCCCAACAAGTGCTGAATGAATTATTGACCATTAAAATATTTCGTATTCTTTGACAGTAAGGAATATCAGTAACTAGTGTCCCTGGTGTGCTCATTTCATGTTTCTGTCTATGATCCATTTCCAGTTCACATCTGTATTGGTGTTCATGCTGTACAAACAAACCAAATTATTTGGATGTGATACAGTGTCCGTCAGGGTGTTTTCCCAGCAAGAATCCCTCCTCCTTTCATAATTCTAATAATTTACCTGTATGAAAAGTTCCCCCATATGTGTTTGCAACTGCAGTTGCCTCATCTTTAGATATTTGTGTGATCTACTATGATCATGGTTATCGTCCTGTATATCACTTTAATAAGGACATTTACCTCTTTGGAAGAGTTGTTTTGCAGTGCAATATTTGAATCATAGAGCAAGTTCTCAAACACTAAACCACTGTCCCATATAATAATTGTCTTACCTATTTAATGAACCTATTGCTGCAGTACATAGGGACCAAAGAATAATGATAGCATCTCCTTTGATTTAATTTCTGTGTCCCCATTAATCAAATGAAATGACTGTTTTGCCCTTTTTGCTGCCAGTTTATAATTGAATGGGGGCTTTGGGGAATCTCTTAATGAGATAATGGTTCAGTCTTCATAAACTGGATTAATCAGAAATGTTCTGACTAATAACAAGGGAGAAGGATTCACAGATTTCTGTTTGTGGGCCAGAAACCAGACTCATGATGTGTGAAATGTCTTTGTAACCTCCACCCTACCCTGGCCCATGCAATCCTAGCCTATCCTGGGTTTTGCCGCAAGTTTTGTTGAATGGGTTATTAATTGTTTCTCTCTTTTTAACCAGACCTGGGCCAATTTATGATTTTGTGTGGAAACCACACACAACATAGAGTTGACCTGTGTGAATGGAAGGAAAATAATGTTATTCACACAGAAACCTGTGAACTGGCATAGCCAAGTTTTGCAGAGCTGTTTTCATAGAATGTTGACGATTAAAATGAGCACAAATGTCTCAGGAAGATTCTCATATCACTAGCCTTACATACTCCAAGTAACACTCATCACAGAAAAGAATATGGTCATTGTATGATCTCTGCTGCAGCAAGACATGTATGGGCATGTGTTAATTTGAACCAGACAGCAATGAGAAACCCCCTTTTGTTGATTTCTTATGCACCATTTTTTTGGGTGCCTAGTTGCCATTGCGTAAATTGCATCTGAAAGGATATTTTCCTATCCTTCTGCATTCTCATTCTTGAGAGTTTTTTTTGTTGTTGTTAGTCTCAAGGAGAAGAGATATTAGACAATCCTGCATTGTTCTTTTCTCCTCTCCACTATTTCTATAACTTGGTAGGGCCCTATTTATCCTTGATTTTTAATTCCCCATTAACATGCTTAAGAAAAATATGCTTTTTCCTTTCACCATTTGCTACAATGCTTGGAAATCCTCTTTGCTCATTACTTTTCTGTTCCTATAATTGTTTTACTAGCTTTAGTTATTTTGTGTAGTCTCTCTAATCCTCCTTTTCACCAGATCACTTGCACTGTGCCACACTTTATAGCTATCCTTGAGTTCTATCCTCAAATCTTCACTCTCTCCTGAAAGCTCACTTCATGTGCCTTGTTTTTTATTGCTAATCAACTGTGACTGACATCCTCCTGTCCTAAAATTACCTAACAATATGCTTTAAATTACCATGAACTCTTCAAAAGTATCAAAATAATAATGTACCTTCTTAGTTTTGTCTTAATTCTAGTGCCTTCTTTCCTTATTTAAATCTTATTAAAGACAACAGGAGCTGAATGAAGGGAATCCTCCAAACTCAGACTTCAGTTCTGCTATGAAGTGGCAATAAGATGCGAAGGAAATCTGAGAATGAACTTGCAAATTAACATTCCACTTTGCTTCAGAATTCCCATGTCCCCTAATTTTACCCAGTCCAGTGGCAAAGCTAAGGAATTAACTACTGCATGGAGCTGTCATATGGCCAAAATGACCAACACAGCAAGCAGGACATTTTGTGAGTTGTTCAGTCTGAAACTATCTATGTTCATGGTACTAGAAAAGCAATAGTAAACAGTACAGTCCAGCTCTTTTGGGACTCTTGCCACAGTGGTAATAAATGTTATGCCCATGGCAGTGGTAACTTTAAATCATAGTTGAGGCAGGTAGGGTAGGATAGCTCATGTTGTCCTGTCCTTAATTTAACTATTTTGTGGCTATATAAGACTTCAATCTTCACGGTTGTCAATCCAGCCCTTTTCACCAGCATAAAATCCACTTGTTAGGTGGAGTGATGGGGGAGAAAACATTTTTTCTTAATTTATTTTCATATAATGCTTTTTAAAAATAAGTATTTTTAGTGTATTTTTAGTCACTGGATTGACAACATCTATCCATGGCATCATCCCAACTTGATGGGACACAGTCCTCCCATTTTTAGTGAGATATTTGCCATTTTCCCACTCCATTCCACCAAAAAGTTTCTCGTTCCTTTATATTTCACTGGCATTTAAAGATGAACACACTTTTTTTCTCCTCAGATGTCCTTATTTATATTAGGGTTCAAATGTTGGCAGATATGCAGCACAGGAAATTGAAGCTGTCTATCCCCAGAATATGTAGAGCATAGCAGTGGTATTAATTTTACTTTCTGTCAGCTGTATCAGAGTCACTTAGTCACTTATTAGTCTATTATCCATGGTCTCTGAAGGAGTACATAATACACTGGGTGTGTTTGGTTTGGCCCTGGTGGTTTGTGGTCTGTGGGGCCATATGCATTGTGATGGGGCAAGGCCAGATGGCTACAGTAAAGTACTGAGAAACAGGTATGTTAGCCCCAGGCTAAACAAATCCCTAGTACCCTGGTAACCAAATGGCAGTTGCTCCAGGTTAATCAAGGCACCTGGAGCCAATTAAGATCTTTCTAGAAGGCAGTAGAGATAGCTACTTTAATTAGAACAGCTGCAGCCAATCAAGGCAGGCTAATCAGGGCACCTGGGTTTAAAAAGGAGCTCACTCCAGTCAGGCAGGGAGGAGCCAGAGGAGAAGGAGCGTGTGTGAGGAGCTGGGAGCAAGAAGGCAAGGAGCTGAGAGTGAGAGAGTGTACTGCTGGAGGATTGAGGAGGACAAGCGTTATCAGACACCAGGAGGAAGGTCCTGTGGTGAGGATAAAGAAGGTGTTTGGAGGAGGCCATGGGGAAGTAGCCCAGGGAGTTGTAGCTGTCATGCAGCTGTTACAGGAGGCACTGTAGACAGCTGTGATCCACAGGGCCCTGGGCTGGAACCCGGAGTAGAGGGTGGGCCTGGGTTCCCCCCAAACCTCCCAACTCCTGATCAGACACAGGAGGAGCTGACCCAGACTGTGGGTTCCACAAGAGGGGAAGATCACTGAGGTGAACAAATCCACCAATAAGTGCAGGACCCACCAAGGTAGAGGAGGAACTTTGTCACAGCATATAATGTAGATTTCAAGGTCATAAGGGACTATTGTGATCATTTGTAAAACACAGGCCATAGAATTTCCCCAAAATAATTCCTAGAGCAGATCTTTTAGAACCTGGGTTCAGTTTCTACCTCTGGGAGTTGAAGTGCCCTGAAAAAGGAGGTGATAGGCAAAAGTCTAAGGCTGCATTAGTGAACCTGTGTCATACTTTCATAATGAAACCAGTTACATCTGTTTCAGGGCAACATAATGGTTTGAGACTGGAGCTGGGCCCGTGCATGCTAGAAAGTATATCAGACTCAAAGATTTGATATTATTCTGACCCCCAAAATGAATTAAACTTGTTCAGAGGTTGTTTTTTTTTTTAAAACCCAGAACTGACAGAGGAACTCAGAGCATGAACTAACCTAAGCCAGAACTGTTTATATGGTGAGCTCTTTGGACCACAACTATGTTTATTATATGGACATACAGCACCTAGCACAATGGGACCCCATGCTTTGACTGGGGTCTGTAGGTGCTATCTTAATATAAATAATAAAACATAACTTCATCTGTGAAAAGAATTACTTGAAACTCTGAGAGCCAAAAGCACAGAATTCCACACAGTGCTGGTCAAACACCAGGCCCTTTGTATAATGATGCAGATGCTGTAGTCTGTGATGTTCCTTCCCATCTTGGTTAAAAAGCAGAGCATGAACAAGGATCTTCTAATATTCACAAATGACCCCTCTTATTAAGATTTTTGGGCTGTGTTCTTAGGCTGAGTTCTCCTCAGACCTTTGGCTGCTATAGACCTGTGCCTCTGATATTGTCATATAATCATTTTTACCTAGAGGCCAATAAATACCCACAGACCCATTCTGCTATAGGATGGTTATTAGAATCCTCTTTTTCTCTTAACCAATCTCCACTTGCCTCTCAGATCAACTTCTTCAATTTGTTTGCTTGCTTCTGCCACAGTCAACATTTCATGGCATGAAAGGGTGATTGGAGGCAGATATAATATGGGACATATTAGACAAGCAAAAACCTGCCATAGTAAGTGGATATGTGTAAGCTAAGGGAGGGAGCTAGTCATAGGAGAGGAGAGAGTGGATTATGCCCTGCACATCTTATTCTGTGTAAATGTAGGGATGTTATCTAAAGCTATCCCTTGGCTACAGGCTTGGGCCTTGATGCTGAGAGTGTTAAATTAAGAACTCAGAAGGATAGTCAGAATTCTGGCTGGGTATAGAAGGAAACAGAGTAGTTAACCCATAGCTGTGTAGCTGGCTCGCGCTTGAAATATTAAGACTGAAATCTATTTTGGGCTAAGGTGTTTTTAAGTTGCCATATTCGCAAGCAACACGTTACGTAGCTTGTGAATATTTGATAGAAGAAAAACGTTTGCCTCTCATCAGCCATGTTTTCCACAACTCATCCTGTTTCTCTTCCTTCACTGGAAGGAATAATGTTTTTCTGTGTATCAATAATTAATGCTTTCAGACTAACCAAACCATAGTTACAATATGATAGCTGACGTCAATGTAACCCAATAGTGACAGGACAAATTCAAAGAAGTGTGTGAATAGCTCAGTTTGTAGGACAGAAGGAGTATTTCTTAGAAGGCATTTAGTTACTTCAGCCTTTGCTTCCTTTTATCTTTAAGCTAAGGCTGACTCTCTTTTCAAAGTGTATTGTAAATACCTTCACTGTTGTTTTCCCCACTGCATCTTCTGCTCTGATGTTGGCCATTAACATTCCAACCAAATTCATGTGCCTGATAAACTCAGCAGAACAGGTGTTTTTGTTTGTTTTTTTTTAACCTGGGAGTACTGGTACCTGGCACATTCAACAGAACAGTAGGTGTTTCACCTGGATTTAACTGATAGAGAACATCTGCTATGCTGATGAATATCTTGCAGGTACCTGGCACGTATGGCAGGTGTTCCCGATACTTTTGGCAGGTACTTTGTGTCTTGACATAGTTGGTACATTCATTAGCCATTAACAATACTGATAAAAAACAAACAATTGTGTTATTTGAAACTAAGACTTCTGGTCACAGCAATAATATTTAATTGGACCTGTCAATTTGTTGATGGAGTTAACCTTAGACCTCAGAAAGGAATTGCTCAAAAACTCCCAACCCAATGTGTTAGACTTCTGCTCCATTGTAAGGAGAGACAGCATATTAAATGCAAGATGCTGGCTCATCATTCTCTTTGCGACAGCATCTGATGGTGTTTTCAAGATAAGTCACTGCCTTGTAAGCAATGAAAGGGGGTAAAGAGAACTGCAGATACATCATCCTCATTTAATAGAATGCAGGGATGAAGAGGCTGCTCTTCTGAAAGATTTTTAAATGAAATAGAAACACAGCTGCATAACTGAAAACCCTTCAGAATGCAGAGTTCTCCCTTGGCTGTTAATAGAGATTGGGCAAGCTATTTGTGTTGGAATCTGAAGCAGTCTTGCCCTAACCTGCCAAAAGGATTTAAATGTTTCTTTGGCAAACTTGAAATTGCAGCATCAGCTTTGAAGAGTTGATGTTCTAGGCATCGTCCCTTGGTGTAGACGTTTCCTGGATGCAGACTGTGTCCTGCTGCCCAGGCTCTGAGGATGGGTTTCCAGAGCATGGTCTCTTCTGTACCGGTGTAGCTAAACAGCACCTGCATTGAGAGTACTAGCTCCCTTTAACGTGAAGTTGGGATGCGTCAATGCCCTAGAAGTCTAACATATTCATACTTGGGTGCTGTTATGATTGGATGAAATTTAGGATCTTGAGATCCACATATTTAAGTGGGAATATCAGAAGTGCTCCCTTCCACCACAGTGGGCTGTCTAATGAAATCTTAATGAGACTTTGCAATCTTCCTCACTGCCAATATCTTTAAGGGTGTTTGGCTGGCCACCTTCCCACATTTCCAGCCGTCGTGGAAATAGGAAGGATGCATGCTAGCCTCTGTTTATTTTAAGGTTTCCACAATATCTCTCTGATAGCCATTTGATAAGGCAGTCCTGTGTGAAGACAGTGGAACATGCAGAATTTGCTAAGTAAATTTCTTTGTCCATACGTGATGATCATAGTTTAATTGTTTTAGGTATGAAGGCTAATAGCATAAGATTCATGGTAATTTAATAACCCTTTGCACCTGTATAGCATGGAACCTGAAAATTCTTTGAAATATTTAATTGTTGAAGCCTCACAGAGCAATTCTGAGGTAGTTCAGTGGTGGTGTACCTAATTTACAGATAGGTAAACTGAAGCATACAGGATTCCATTTTCAAAAGTGACGACTGATGCCTCTAATTGATAAGTAGGCCCCTTTAAAGTGACTCTAACTGGCGCCCAAGCACTGAGGCACCCAAAATCGCTAAGCATTTTTGAAAATGCAGGCCAAAGTGTTGAAGTCAATTGTCCACAGTTACATAGTAAGTCTTTGGCAGATCTGGGAGTCCAACCCGGGAGATTTGATGCCTAATCCCCCATACTAACTTCTAGAACACGCATCCTACTTTGATTTATAAATAAGCATAGGAAAAGTGTATACAACAAAATATGCATCTTCTCACTTTAATCAATTTAAATGCTCTTGTCATCAAGTAATTAAAATAATGAGCACCTTGTGAAACAACAGGTAAGCAGACTGGATAAAGGTAGTATTATCTTACTTGTACCTGCTGTGCCTGTAAATAATTCACCAATTAAACAGTACATTTTAAAAAGTGATTTCTGCCAGTTCGCTGCTGGCTGCGATGCTGTTTAGTTAATGATTTGAGGTGAAGAAATAATAAGAGCTGTACTATACAATTGATAAAAGGCTGGGTGTGTGCACAGTATAAGTGAAATTGACTTTGAAGCACTCTGAGGAATTGCTGGGCAATCACAGATACATCACAAAAGTGACTTTGAGAAAAGAACCCTACAACTTCTTTTTTATATTTAAATGCATATTAAATATGTTAAAAGAGAATAATGTAGGTTGAAAATAAAAATAGACTGTCAGTGTTGCTATTACATGAGAAATGTTGAATGCATCTGGATGTGTAATGCAGCTGTAGCTGTAGTGGTAGCTGGAATTATATTTTGCAAGAGTTGCCTTTCTAAGCTTCTATTTTAGTCACTCATGACTTTCTGGAACTTAGACCTTTCAGACTGAAATTTTCTAGGGCTTCAGTTTGCCAGAGGCTGAATTTTAAGGTAACTTTACAGTTAGATGTAGTTGGTTTTTCTGCTTCAACAAAATGAGTTGTTCACTATTTTTGTTGACTGCAGAGCACTGCATTTTGGATAATTACAAATTATCAAGTGTTGAAAATGCAGTTTGATTTTGTTTGTCATGGAGAAAAGAATAGATATAATGGTTAATAAAATTTGCGAACTTTCTTGGTTTTACCTGTTCTTGCCTGATGATCCATAAGTATGTGTGTGTTTAAAAAATATTCAGAACATAAGAACTGTCATACTGGGTTAGACCAATGTCCATCTAGCCCAGTATCCGGTCTTCCAAAAGTGGCCAATGCCAGGTGCTTCAGAGGAAATGAACAGAACAGGTAAACATCAAGTGATCCATCCCCATCATCCATTCCTAGCTTCTGGCATTTGCAGGTGTTTAACTTCTCCTGCTCTAAGTAATTTGGTAGATCCTGTCCTGTCATTCTTGTATAAGGTGCTAGACTCAGAGTCCGGACAGAACATGGTTCCATTCCCGGTTCTGACATTGACTTGCCACATGATGTTGATGTAGCCATTTCACCTCTGTCTCAGTTTTTCATCTGGAAAGTGGAGATAAATACACTTGCTTTCCTTCGTAAAGCATGTTGTTGTCATTAATTTACCACTTCTATAGTGGTAGCACCTCAAAGCTGGAACCAGGTTGGCCTCCATTGTGGTAGGTACTGTATAAACATATAATAAATGACAGTCCCTGCCCCAGAGAGCTTACAGTTTGAAAGACAAGGTGTAACAGGTGGATAAGACAACAAGCATGCTGGGGTGGGATAAGGGAGACTGGGTGAAAAACAAAATAGGCTGTGTGCAGTTCTTAACCAATCAGTAGTAGTGGTCACAACTTGTCAGCTGCCTAGCCATTGTTTTGGTTGTAGTTTACTTTATGCTCTACAGAAGGGGAAATTAATTTAATGGGAATCAAGCTTTTGAGATTTACCAAAGAAAAAATGCCATGTAAGAACTAAATATCAGTATGCATCTATTACTATTTTTAGGTTCAATACTTCTTACACCACCTCTGGTATACCAGTACTTCCCCTACTATCCATAACTCCCAGTGACTGGCTAATGATGACCCGGTAGTGCTACTAGCCTTCAGCTCTGCACCTGTAGAGTTAATAGATATATCAACTGCTGTTTCAGGATGCAGCTTCACAATGTTAATAACTTTATTACATAAGAACTGTTCATTTTTTCAACCCAAGCAAAGGCACTAACCCTTAATGAGCGCTTGGTCCATGTCAGATTTTATCTTTCAAACACCAATCATTTATCTATCTTTCAAATGCCCTCTCCAAAAATAGCATGGCTAGATTTCTTTTTAATCTTTGAATTGGAAGATGTAGATATTTTTCACTCTCAATACTCAAAATCTGAATGTTGTTTTTGGACAAAACCTTTTCTCTTTTGGGCAGGAACAAAACCTGTGAAATTTCAGCCCAATAGTGGGATGTATCAGAAAGTTACACGCTGTGACAACAAGAATAGAGCATGGAATTGGGAATCAGGCCTCCTTGATTCCATCCTAACTGCACTTACTTGAGTAGGTAAAATGAAATGCATGGTTTTACAGGAACAATTTTTCTACCTCACAGAC
This sequence comes from Chelonoidis abingdonii, assembly GCF_003597395.2. Taxonomy (NCBI): domain Eukaryota; kingdom Metazoa; phylum Chordata; order Testudines; family Testudinidae; genus Chelonoidis; species Chelonoidis abingdonii. Next base: position 4,574,410 of record NC_133783.1, on the reverse strand, counting down.
AGGTTGTTCCTATTAATTAATGTTTGCAAAGTACTCTATGTCCCTCAGATGAAAGGTGATATATGCAAGTGCAAAACACCTATAAACAGTTCAGTTACAGCAAACAAGCAGACTTGCAGGTCGTCATAGAAACTCTAGGTAAAGCCTGCCTTCTGTTCCCATTTTTTCCTTTCTAAGCAAGCATATTGTACAGAGTTAGAGACATTTTAAAATAGCATTGTTTCTTTTTAAAGGCAGCAAAGGCAAATGACATTTCCATCTCTACCTAGAGGTGAGGATTTGTTTTTTAACAATGTCTTAAACCTTCTGTGCAATGCCCTCTTTTTTTTTTTTTTTCAGGTGGCCATTACTTTCAATCAGAGCAGATGTTGTACAGCGTACATTAACAAGGCCATTCACATATCTCACTGTGGATATCTGCTGGGTGCTCCAAGGGTGAAAGTAAATTCTTCCAATTAAACAGAAGCACATGCAGTGCAGGTTAGATTGCGGGAAAATACTATTTCTAGTTCAGATAGTCTATCTGTCCGCCTCTGTAGAACACATAACAATTTGGTTTATATGAGATTAATTCCTTAACAATATGTAGTTTTTCAAACTGGGTATGTGTGATGGGTTGGATCACAGAACCCCCCCTTGGGAACTGTCAACTGATGTGCCAAGACTACTTCTGCCCCTGCTTTCCCTGCCGGCCTGGGAATCCAGCACCTTGTCTTGTTGAGTCAGACATGCCCATCTGCTCCAACAGAGATCCAGGGTCTGAATCATGTGCCCCAAAGCTGCAGACTTAACTGAAGGCAACTTACAGAAGTATTCCTGTCTTTAACAGTCAGATACCGAACTCCCAATGGGGTCCAAACCCCAAATAAATGCGTTTTACCCTGTATAAAGCTTATACAGGGTAGAACTCATAAATTGTTCACCCTTTATAACACTGATAGAGAAAGATGCACAGCTGCTTGTCTCCTCTCCCCTCCTGGTATTAATACATATTCTGGGTTAATTAATAAGTAAAAAGTGATTTTATTAAATACAGAAAGTAGGATTTAAGTGGTTCCAAGTAATAGCAGACAGAACAAAGTGAATTACCAAGCAAAATAAAATAGAACACACAGGTCTATGTCTAAGACAACTGGATACAGATAAAACCTCAGCAGTTCCAGTAAGTTTCCTTTTACTGACTTGTCTCCTTCTAGTCTGGATCTAGCAATCACACCCCCTGTAGTTACTGTCCTTTGTTCACTCTTTCAGGTATCCTTGGGGTGGAGAAGCTATCCCTTTAGCCAGCTGAAGACAAAATGGAGGGGTCTCCTGCAGGCTTAAATATACTTTCTCTTGTGGTGGGAGACCCCCTCCTCTCTCCTATGCAAAGTCCAGCTCCAAGATGGAGTTTTGGAGTCACATGTCCATGCATGACTGAGTTTTTTACCAGCCAACCCACATTCCTGGGAAAGCTCTGATGTGGATTGTCCTCTTAGAGTTCATTGTTGGCTTAAATGGTTCTTGATTGGGCATTTAATTTGCACATTCCTTTCTCAATAAAAATCAAGCAAGTATACAGCCAGTCATCCTAACTTAAAGTACAAAAATGATACATGGATACAAATAGGAGGAATGTATTCAGTAGATCATAACCTTTATATAGATATGTTACATGGCATCTGTAGCAGAAAACATATTCCTGTTATATCATATATATATTCATAAGCATATTCCCATGAAGATTTATGGTGTACACCGTCAAAATATGTATATTCATACTATATGATTTTATGTGTATTTTAATTATTTTAGTGAAAAATAGTTAATAACCTTCTTGGCAAGTACTGTAACTATTTTTTCTAAATATCTGTGGAATGGATTATAGGCCACTTCGTGAATTTAGACTGAGGTATTCCTCAGTACCAGTAATAGCCATGGTGTCTGCGCAAGCTGGACTCTAGATTGTACCAGACCAGGGGACTGGCCTTTGAGACTCTTCACTTACCTGGCAAGGCTGTAATGTTCCTATTTGCATGTTTTGCATTATATTTTCAATCCATACCTGTAGCACAGTAATAAGAGCTGGTGGACAGGGGGAAATTGTATAACAAGGGTGACACAGCAAAAATCCACCATTAAGACATCACTCTATGGAATTGTACTGTAGATTTGTCTCCAACGTTTCCTTGAGGGATCGCCAGACTTTGCAAGACTAGTGATTGTGCTGACAGTTTGCCAGGCGCCTGGGGGACTGCACCTACTTTTAATATAAATGCATCACAGACTAAATGCATACAACCGTAATATTTGTACTTGTATTTAGGGGAAATGAGATTGCTTATTGTTTCAGCATATTGACAATAAAACCTTGCATTTGTTTACCTTTCTCCTCTTGCTTCTCTTAAAGGGAAGGAAGTAATAGTGAGGTACACTTTAGGGCTTCATATGTCATACCTCGTCCTTAAACATACCATAAGCTCAAGTAAGATGAACTTTTTCCTAGGTAAAGCACAGGAGACCTAGGTATTTTTGTTCCCAGTTTTGCCACAGGCTCATTGTGTGACCTTGGGCAAGTGACTTAGCCCCACACTTTCTAAAATATTTTTGGGTATTAATCATGAGGCACCTGGGACCCTGATTCTGAGACTTGCTAAGGACCCCACAATTTACATTGACTCAGCTGAAGTTGAGTGGTTTCTACCTCTGAAAATCAGATATGAGATGTATGAAGTTAAAATTAAAAATCACAGACATCCCCACATAAAAATGGTTAAAAAACCCCATTATCATGGTCGGGCACTACTCTATCTTACAGACGAAAGGAAAAGCAATCTGGGTTGGCTAATGCACAGCATATTATTTCTGTAGCAGTGCCCTGTGTGTAACAATAGAAACTACATCATCCATTCAGAAAAAAATCTATATACATTTTTCTTTCTTTTCCTGTTTTATAATAGAAATGTTAACCTTGGCACAGGGCATTTCCTGAGGGTTGACTGACATGTCTTAGTGATATCTTGGGTCATCTGTTCCACCTAGTCAGATTTTAATCCTCAGGGAATGTCTTGTGCCTCAATAGTAATTATTGCTTAAAACAATGAGCTCATTTCTGTGAGTTGTTTTATGCATATGGATTGCAGTATTTTTCTTTCAGTGCTGATTGCAATGTCTGATTCATCATATCCATATTGATGAGTGGATGAGGTCCAGATATGCAAATGGAAGGAAGGTGACTTTTAGCCTTCCCACAGATGCTTATATAGAAAGCAATGAGTACTGTTTTAACCACACTTGATTAATTTGGATAATAACACTTTTGCTATTTGTCCACTTACAAGAGACATCCCATATCACTACTTAGGGCATTGGCAAAACTAAGGGAGCAATCTCATTGGCTAATTGAAATCCAGATCTGTGAGAGTCTGAGAGAACAAGTGATCAGCTCAACACTACATTGTTAGTCTTACTCTAATATTTTTTGTTCACAAATTAAGTATGATTGAACATTATTGCATTTATACAACAATCTCCAGGAAGTGCCTTTGGATTTATACCTTACTACATGCTCAAGGTCTCATGGTTATCTTACAACAACTGTACATCTGTTCAGGTTTGGTTTCCTATTTATAAGACCCTCATCAATATCACATATGTTTGATACATTGGGATACTCCGAAAGGAACTGATAGCAGTTGATTTCAAGCATTGCTCACTAGGCTAGCTTGTTCTATAGGCTTGATATTGAAAGATAACGAGCCCTCCTGGTAGGTGCTGAGTGCCTTCGACCCTCTTTGATGTCAGTAGGAGTTGAGAATGCTTAACAGTTTTCAGAATTGAGTTCTGCTGTCTCTCCTAAGCATTGTTTGTGCAGCACAGTTTGTTGGGTTATCAGGTAGTCATTAGTATTATGTTGGTCTGTTGTCACCCAAGGCACACTCATGGCATATTATGATATGTTGAATATGATATATTTTTAAAATAATGGAGTGTAATCCAGGCTGGTTTCGTCTTTCTCTTCCTTGATTCCTCTGTGGAATCCACGATTAGCACGCAGAAGGCAATTGTATGAATACAGAATCCTTGCTGCAGCATTTGCCCATGATGGATATGAATTCCAATGAATATGACTCATCGGTCAGCTTATTTAGTGCTGCTGAGACTCCTTTTTAATTTCTATCTGTTGGCTCCATAATGACCAGCAATTACAGACAAAGGAATTCCTCTGACATATCAAATGCCTCCATTGAAACAATGGCTCACTGACAGCAGAGCAGCTCAGTGAAGATTCTCAACTGTGTATTTTCTTTCCTTCCCTTGTGATAATGATTGTCTTACTACAAAGGACTCCCCATTGTAGACTTGCTCAGAAAACTATTTTGAGAGATTGCAAATGAAATTTTTACATAAATTATGCTCACATTTATTAAACCTCTATATAAATTAAAAACCTCAGTGTACACTTTGCATGTGGCTGCATAATTACAAGTCATAATTGCCAGTTACTCTGCACACAGTACTAGGCATGGAACCCTGATTCTTTGGTGTCAAAAATGCCTTTAAGACTTGAAGTAAAGGAGAAGCTCCATGAGCTAGCAACTAGTAGTTAGGCTATTTGTAGGGCTGCCACTAGAGAGGGATGGAATCATGACCACCTAACAAGGTAGAGAACAGAGAGCATGCTTAATGGCATCTCATCTCTAATCTACCTCTGAATGGCCAGTCTCTGCATTATAATCACAACTCTGTACTAGCTCTATTCTAGGCCTGGGCTTTTGAAATGTTACTGTTGCCATGCTAAACATTCTAAATCTTCTCTTTATTTTACAGGAGGCCCAGAAGATTAATGCTGGTGGAGAAACCCAGGCTGATGGGACCTGCAAACCTACAGATGAGAAAGAGGAGACTGTTGCAGCAGAAGTGGGCTGGATGACCTCTGTGAAAGACTGGGCAGGAGTGATGATATCTGCCCAGACTCTAACCGGCAGAGTCCTCGTGAGTTTTACCCATTTTGGTCAAATCTTCTTTAAAAAGAGAAATTGTTAATGAGCTCTTCATTTTATTGTCTCAGGAGGGCTGGGTTTTGCTAATCAGCGCTATGCCACACCACTAATTCTCTCCCTTCACAGTTTCTCTTGGAAATGAAAAAGGCAGACCTGCTCCCATTGCTGAGACAGCAAGTTATGAAAGTCCTTTTCTGTTTTAATTTTTCTATCTATGCCAATATTTTTTCAGGCATAATTTTGCTTGCTTCCCCATACAATACATGGTACCCATAGTGTGGCACTCCTGGTGAATTTCCTACTAGTTCATTATTAGTGCAAAACTGTGACCTTATTGCCTAGTGGACACAATGTTACACTTCAAAAGTGGAGGCCAGATTGAAAATTGGGCTCAAATGAGGACGTATTTTTTTTTTTTAGCTGTTAGTAAGAACTGTAGAATAGGATTCGAATGAGATGTGCGATGTGGATTATCTTGGTTCCTACAAAGCTATGATGATCTTCTTTTTTTTTTTAATCTAATCAAATGGAGCTGTGCATCAAAATTGAAAATACATAATTTTGTGGTCAAAAAGTGTATTAGAAAAGCAGAAAGTTTTCACTCAGTTAAATTCAGTCGGGTAATTTTGCAGTCCAGTTAACTACTACTGCATTTCTACTAGCCTGATCTGAACCCCTTTGAGGTCAAGGGAAAATCTTCTCTGTGCTTCAGATTAGGCCTGATGTCAACAGCTTTGTACTCAATGCAGAGATTGGTCATATAGTGTGTTTTGAATTCTATGCTCCAATCCCAGTGAAACTAAGTGGGGGTATATGTGGTTATATGGATTTAAGTGAAAGCAGATTTTTGCCTTTTGATTTTTAATTTTGGGAAAAGAGCTTTTATTGTTCATAGGGAGGTTAAGAAACTATGTTGTTGCTCTTGGGCTGATATTTTCCTTATTGTCTAAGCATCTTCTCTGTGAAATTAGCAGAATTTCTTAAAAACATGTGGGGCTTTTCAGGCTTTTAGACTGACTCACAATGCAATGTTAAGGTGATACAGATCCTATTATTCATATTTTCCATTGCTTTCAACAATAAATTGTTTTTTTTAATAAAATCCTATTGCTGTCTTACCTATTTTAAATCCTAGCCCTATACTATTGAAAAATGTCTCCTCTTGTTCACGCAGTCAATATCTGCGATATATTTTGCACTCATTCAACAGAGATCTGATCTGCAAGTGAATCTCAAAAGAAAATTTTATTTGGATTCTGCTCCCCACTTAACATCAGTTATTTTTTGCCATCTGCCTTATTAACCTGTGCAGCCCATCTTACCTGACTACCTATTGGGATATTGCTTTTAGATTTAGGGCTTGTCTACATTTAAAATGATACAGAGGTGCAGCTGCGCTACTGTAATGCTTCAGTGTAGAAACTGCCTAGTCCGATGAGAGGGGTTCTCCCATTGGCATAGGTAATTCACCTCCCCAGGAGACAGTAGCTAGGCTGATGAAAGAATTCTTCTGTCAACCTAGTGCTATCTCCACAGGAACTTAGGTCATCTTAACAACACTGCTCAGGAGTGTGGATTTTTCACACCCCCTGACAAATGTAGTTAAACCAACTTAATTTTCTGACCTTCTCTATGTGAGCCTGACATACCAATCATTTTATGAAGAGTGGTATATTGGTTTTCACATAATTTCTTGACATCTCCAGCATTGAAAGTGACAAATCTTAACTATCTGACTCTTTCTTGTGAATGTGCTGGTTTCTGATGTGCTGATTTATTTATCAAAGATGAAATTCACCCCAGAATAGGAGTCTTATGTAAGCAAGCACTTCCCCACTTAAACCCTTAAGGGAGTTGTAGGAATTTATGCCTGTTCTCTGAGTTGGGAAGAATTTCACTACAAATTCAGAGAAGTTAAAGGTAAAATCTGAACCATAAAAAAAGGAGCAGTTTATCCTACTAGAGGTGCTTCAAGGCATTAAGAGAGCTTTTAAAGTTTTTTTCCAGTTACACTACTTGATCATTTCATTAATGTTGTCTTCAAAATACACCATTGTCTGCTGCAAGCAATTAATTTATTCCTAATGTTTTATCTATTGGACGTACTTCTGACCTTAGGTAAAATTCACTGTTTCCTTGAGCATTTCAGCTAGGCAGCATATTTGCTAGAATATTTGTGGAAATTGAACACAACTGAATCTAGATTGAATATTTATTGGAAAATGTTTTGAGAGATTCACCCATGAATTCCTAGTGAATTAATATAGCCTGCTCCGGAAAGCTATTATGTTTTTGTCCAAGAACAATGCAGAAATTTCTAAAGCTAATGGCTATATAGTCTTATTGAGGATCAAAATAAGACCAGACAGAGCTGTGGCTGAAGAAATTAAAGTACTTTTTCATAGTATAGGCCGGGGTTTAACTCAAAATCAATCTTCCACATTCACTACTAAATAACTTTTAGGAACTGGTACCCTGAACACTGACTTGGGAGAAAAGTTGTAATTGATTTTTAGTGCAGCACGATCGCATGAAAGCTGTTATAACTGCTGTCTGGATTTATTTGCCAAGTGAAGGGGACAAGTTAGCAAAGTGCGGTGTAAACATCAGTTTAAAGTGGAACCTCATTAATGTTTTCTTCTCATTGAAAAATCTTGCTTAATCATTCTTATCTGGGCAGGCATTTTCTTGGAAGTGACATGCAGTGGAGTGACAAATTCTATCTGTAGAACCTAAAACGAATGTTTGCAGGACCAATTCCTACTGAAGCTTAGTGTCAGGTCTAGTCAAGCTTTCAGCTCGTCCTTACAAACCTCATGAAGTGATTTCCTAACTTAACAAATCATATTGCACAAGCGCTTAGAGTAGGTGAGTGGGATAGCATACATTTACACTCACTGCTGCTGTTGAGCTATATTTGTCCCTCAGTCATCTTAAACATTATACTGTTAGAATGTGCAATGGGTCTACTAGGGTGACTACCTATATTACAAGGGAAATAAAGAGTAAAGGTATGAAAAGTACAGGGCAAAGTTTATTTTTAAGGGACACGACCCCCACGATGATATAAGGTTGTACATTTTTGTAACAGTGTATGATCTTTAGCACAATTATTTACAGAATTGTTCCTTTAAACCAAACATTTTGCCTGATTAAGTAATTCTTAGATGCGTCTTATGGAATATCGATCATGGATCAATAGGCGGAATAAGGCAGAGGGCCTCCTTCAATCTCATAGTTCTAGAGCGGGTCAGGAATTTTTTGATGAAATATTTTTTGATCATAAAATGCTGATCCCTCAATGTAAGCTGTAGGTTGGGTTTGACACATTTCTCATTTTGAAAAAAATTGAGAAAAAAAGCTTTTGAAATTGTTGAAATAGCCTGTTTTGAGCTTTTGAAAATTAAGTTCTGTTTTTCAGTTTGTTTAAACAGTCATGCTAATAATAGTAAAACACATATAAAAAAATGAGGTCAAACATTAAATTAAACATTTAAGTTTTGATTGACCTGAATTGATTTTTCAGATTGTTGGTTTGTGAACATTTTCCAGATTTTGACTATTTGTCCTGATTCAGGATGAAAAAACATTCTGAAATCTTGAAAATGTTCCCAAATGTTCTCCGTTTCCCAGCTCTATGCAGCTTACCTGGAAAAATGTTATATAGTCTCTTCTTCTAGCTGTCTGGTTTACTGCATTTTCCATCAAATTTATCTTCTGTGCATCTTTCTATGTTTTCTTCTCACCCTAAATGAGAAGATGCAAGTGCTCAGCACTACATAAAATAGAATGTCACCTTTGTTCAAGAGCATAAGCAAAGACACTGCTGTACGAAGCCTGCCATGATCAACAAAAATAGAAATATGAATAATTTGATAAACTTCTGAGGTAATCTTGTCACCTTGCCTCTAGTGTTTGTATTATTTATTTTGGTGTCTTCCTTAAAGAGGAGATCGACTTAGATTTTGAAATGTACCAAAAACATGTGGGGAAGAATCGTGGATGATTGTTAGATGAAATGTTCTACAGGTGTGTGGTTTTAATTAAAGGTGAATTAGTGTGGCTTTGAAAAATAAATACATTAAACAAGTAAAGCTGCTATAATACTTAGAGATGGACTCTAAGAACCACACGCTGACTAGCTAGGGTACTGGGTGTCTGGTGCCAGTCACCCATTTACCATTTTGTCTCTGTCAGGGTTTCTTCCCCACTCTGAACACTGGGGTACAGATGTGGGGACCCACAGGAAAGACCCCCTAAGCTTATTTTTACCAGCTTGGGTTAAAAATTTTTTCAAGGCACACATTCCACCTTGTCCTTGAACAGTACACTGCCACCACCAAGTGATTTAGACAAAGAATCAGGGAAAGGACCACTTGGAGTCCTATTTCCCCCAACCCCTACACCCCCTTTCCTGGGGAAGGCTTGAGAATAATATCACCAGTTGGTACAGGTGAACAGACCCTAACCCTTGGATCTTAAGAAAAGTGAAAAATCAATCAGGTTCTTAAAAGAAGAATTTATTTAAAGATAAAAGAATCACCTCTGTAAAATCAGGATGGAAGATAACTTTACAGGGTAACAAAAGATTCAAAACACAGAGGATTTCCCCTCTAGGCAAAACTTTAACACTACAAAAAAAAAACCCCAAAAAACAAACAACCAAAAAAACCAAACAAGGAATAAACTTTCCTCTTAGCACAGGAAAAATTCACAAGCTAAAACAAAAGATATTCTAACACATTTCCTTGCCAATACTTACTATTTCTGTAATGTTAGATGTATCATTTCAGTGGGAGCTGGATTACTTGCTTGGTCTCTCCCTTTGTCTTTGGAGAGAATACCTGCAGAGCACAAAACTGTAAGGAATTCCTTCCTCACTATAATTTCTGTGTTCAGTGCAGGATTATATAATGTGGTGGTGAAAATACCAGAGTCTATGGAAGCCTTGCTTATATTAGCCTTCCCACCATTGCAGCTGAACCAGAAGCATGGTGGGACATTTTAGGGGAAAATAAACCAGTAAAGATAAATCTGCAGGACTGGATTTAATACACCCAGTCATTTAGTTTGTGAATACAATTTTCAAAAGCACCTAAGTCCCATTTACAAACGTAATTTAGGCACTCGAGAATTTAAGGGGATTTTCTAGTGTGTGTATGGGGGTTAATCTGGAGTGATTTGATTTAACTAACAGTACACAATCTACACTAATAGCATGCTATAGGAGAGCTATACCCTCTTTCAGTTTACATCATTGGATATGTATGGTGGGGGCTTGCTGTGCATTAAGCATGTGTATTCTTGAAGGGTATCCCAGGGTCCTTTGCTTTGCTGCTGAGCAGTGTACATTCTGGCATTTCTGCTACTGTGAACTGTGGGATGCATAGCATAAACCAGGGGAAATCTGGGATTTGGGATCAAATTAAAAAAAAATCCATGATTCCAGTCTCTCCATTTCATGCTTCCTGTCCTTCTGGGAAGGCCAGCAGCATTTTTGAATTGCTGTTGACAGCATAGACCCAATAATGTGCCGTGTCTCAGTGCTGCAACTGGGTGACTTGAAATTTAAACTTTGCCCACTGCACAACTGAGCAGGGGCAGCTCCAGGCCCCCGCACGCCAAGTGCGTGCTTGGGGCAGCATGCCACGGGGGGCTCTCTGCCGGTCACCGGGAGGGTGGCAGGCGGCTCCGCGAGAGGTCCACCAAAGCCACCGGACCAGCGGGACTGCAGGACCAGCGGACCCTCTGCAGGCACACCTGTGGGAGGTCCACTGGAGCCGCCTGCCACGCGACCAGCAGAGCGCCCCCTGCGGCATGCTGCCCTGCTTGGGGCAGCAAAATGTCTAGAGCCGCCCCTGCAACTGAGAAGGTGATGTGGCGGCAGCAGCAGCTTTGAAGATGAGGATGACACCAGGCAACTGCTATTCCAGATAAGTTCCTGGAGCAGCTTCACACAGTGCAGTGCTGTTTCTGGGCTCAGGAAACCATCATCAGTTGGTGGGAAAGGATCATTCTGCAGACCTGAGATGAGCAGCAGTGGGGACAGAATTTCAGGATGGTAAAGGGAACTTATTTTTAGATCTGTGCTGAATTAACCCCAAAGCTGCAGTAGCAGAAGACCACATATCCATTGAGAAGCATGTCACTATTGATATCTGGAAGCTGGCCAGCTTTGAATGTTACTGTTCCATTCTCAACCAATTCAGTCTAGGGAGATCAACTCTTGGGGCTGTAGTCATGTAGATGTGCACTGCCATGCATAAAATACTGTTGCAACTGGATTATAAAATCTGATCATGCTCAGGAGATTATTTATGGTTATGCACACATCGGGTTTCCAAACTGTACTGGGGCAATTGATGGGACCCATGTGCCCCCTACACCAGGGCTCAGAGTTTATAAGCAGAAAGGGGTATTTCTCCATGGTGATCCAAGGGCTGGTTGACCATTGTGGCAGGTTCACAAACATAAACTGTAGGTTGGTCTGGAAAGGTCCATAATGCTGGGATCTTTTGGAACTCAGCTCTATTTACCTTAATGAATAAAGGACAGTTTGCCTCCAGGATCACTATATACACTAATGGTGTGGAGATTGCTCCCATTACCTTGAGAGACCTGGCTTATCCTCTTCTGCCCTGGTCAATGAAGCTATCCACAGGCCACTTGGACAGAAAGAAGGAACTGTTTATCCATTGCCTTGGTAGTTGCAGGGTGTGCATTTGGCCATCTGAAAGGAAGGAGGCACTGTTTGTGGAATAGGTTGGAGGCTGCAGAATAAAAGTGCCTAGTGTCAAAGTTAGGCTCAGGACTCACAGTTTGTCAGACCACTCTGTTTTATTAGCACAGCGCTCTGCTAATACACCCAGATAATGTGAGCACCATACGAGACACAAACTATCTTATTTATACAGATGAAAGGGCAAGCACTTTACAAGATAACAAAGGAAGCAGAATCTGATAAGTTTACCTGGGCTAGGCATGCATATCTTATTTCCTTACTATTACTGATCTTCTGTTAATGTTTTGCCATTAGCACCCTTGTTTATGCCTAATGTTTCTTTTCCTGGCACCTGTATTTCAATGTTTCTTATTTCTGCTTAAAGGTACATACAACATTTTTTAATCCTTTCTATTTTCACAATATAACTCATTCTACTTTCACACTAGGATTATAACTGCATGTTGTATTTTGCACAATATTTGTGAGAGTAAGGCAGAAAGCTGTAGCAGTTTGAGCAGCCAGAAAAGTTTCCAGTAGAAAATAAGAAACAGCCACGGCAAGATTGTCAGAGATGCCTATTGCTCTTGCATTGAGTCTGAGGCCTGAAAATGTGCAGGTGTACACACAGCTGTCATTGGGAGGGTGGGGGAGAATGGCTAGATTGTGAGGAATGCAGTCTCCTTGGTGGGTAATAGAAGTGGCATGTTGTGGCATTGTGTATTTTATCTGTGCCTTTATACCTTTGTAAAACCCTGACTTATAGAAATAAGGATTTTTTGTGCAAAATGCATTCTTAAATGCATTTCTGATTCTTTATTAATGGATTTTTAACATTTATTATTCATTGTAGAACCAGAAATAAACCTTTAATTAAAACAATAATGAGACAAAGCTTTAAAGTGGTATAGTGCAGTAGAGGGCAGAACACACCCGTGGAAGTGGGTGTTTCCAGTTCACAAGTGAGTACACACCTTGCCTATGCCTCTTCTTCTCCCTTTCATTGTTGAGGGGCAGGACTCAAACATATCGATGGCATTTGATAGTTTGAAAGAGCTGGATGCTCACAGTTGCAAGAGCAATCGTTCCCACTCCCCTGAGCTTCTGCCAGGGAGGGGAGTGGTCTCTGGGACCACCGGTTTGGGGGTACAGCAGGGAATGTATGATGGTGTTCCAAGTGCCCTATATGGTCCAGGAGTTGCAGAATATGGCTGGATCCTGGTTGAGGGTATTGCATTGTCTCTGTGCCTGCTAGCAGCATATGCTGCAGAAGAGCATTCTGAGCCTGTGTTGCCTCTGCATCATCCTCTTTCTCCATGGTGTCTCACACTGTCTCTGGCCACTTTGACTCTGTCTCTGGCTACTTCAATGCTCTCTTAGATCCCCGTCTTTTCACCTCAAATGCAGCCTCCGCTGCTCCGTTGTTTTCCTCTGTTTTGGGGGGAGTCTGCACTGAAGTCCATGGACATTTCATCTCAAACTTTCTGTTTCTTCCTCCTCAGGTTAGCCAGCTGCTCAGCCATTTGATAAAAGCCGTGCTCTTGATGGTTTGGCTGCTGCAGGAGCTTGTGGCTGGGGAAGTAGGGCAAGCTGGTTCTTAAGTCACTTGGATCTAGACTGTTCTCAGAGGTACCAGATGATGGAACAAGGCGTAATGGTCTCAAGTTGCAGAGGGGGAGGTTTAGGTTGGATATTAGGAAAACTTTTTTTCACTAGGTGAAGCACTGGAATGGGTTACCTAAGGACATGGTGGAATCTCCTTCCTTAGAGGTTTTTAAGGTCAGGCTTGACAAAGCCCTGGCTGGGATGATTTAGTTGGGGATTGGTCCTGCTTTAAGCAGGGGGTTGGACTAGATGATCTCCCGAGGTCCTTTCCAACCCTGATAGTCTATGATTCTACAGACGTATTGCAGGAGTGGGTGGGTGAGGTTCTGCGCAGGAGGTGAGACTAGATGATTATGATGGTCCCTGCAGGCCTTTAAGTCTGAGTCTATGAATTCAGTGTTTTGAGTATGAATCTGCAGACTCAGGCACAACTTATTCAGGGGTCACAGCCAAAGAGAAGGCATGTCAGATTCTGCTGGAACCTTTTACCCAGCCCTGATATTTTCTGTGGTGTTTTTCTCTGCCACTTTTTGTGTCACACAATGATGTGACACCAAATGTGTTCATGTAGACATCACCAATGTGTGTGTCTCTTTCTGTCATCTATCTGTATATTATCATACACAGCAGTATGTTTCTGAGCACCTTCTAGGAATGTCATCAAGCTCTGCAAATTCACCCGTCCATTTGTATCACACCTCAAGCTTACAACATTAATAGCTCAGCATTCTTTTAGTCTCTCTTACTTTTCCCTCAGTTTTCAAAAGAACCCTTACAGGTACCACTTTACAGCTCTTATCTCTAGTAATTTTCATTTGCCTGGAGATGTTGAAATTACAGTTTGGGAGATGGAAGCTAGATACTTATTGTTTGCAGCTTGAAGGGTTAGAAATAACACAGATCTGTCTATTCACCTCCCTGCCCCCCAACCCTACATATAGTAGGAAGCAGCTGTTCTTCCTCGCTCACCCCCCACGCTAGGATATCCGCAGTTGTTATGGAAACAGAGAAAAGCCTCTGTAGTTCATCCAGTACTGTGTGTTTAAGAAAGTGCACCCAGTCTGCCGAACAGCTTTGTCAATGTCAGCTGGTACATGACTTCCTGGCTGGCTCCACACAGTTAATGGTTATTGCTCATCCAGGAGAGACAATGGCACAGCAAATCTTTCACTTGTTTTCTTCTATTTTAACAAGCATCCTGTAAATGTATAGCAGTGACGTGCTTTACTTTACTTTCTGGTGTTTTGTCACATGGGGCTTTTATACGCTGCCTTGGCAGACAGCACCTCAGGGAAATAACGTCAATGGGAAATATGCATAAAGGTGAGCCATGTGGTAACTGGGGAGAGTTTGGGCCAGAAAGGCTCACAGCAGGGTAAAATGAAGCCTTTTAAATTTACCATGTTAAGACAAGGTAAATAACAGTGGGGGAAAACAAGTCTTGGAAGAAACCTGGCTGATGATGGTGATCAATTCATTGATAAATTCATGTAATTATAGGTATATTGGGGTTGTTTTGCAACCTATGGCTGCTAATTGCCAGCATGATTTAAATCTTTAAAAACAGGAAGTGGAATATAATGGCTTCCTCTTCCTTTAAAGGGTGGTACAATCAGGGCGGGTGCAAGGATGTTTCACGCCGTAGGCGAAACTTCCACCTTGCGTGCCCTCCCCCCAGCCCTGTGGCAGCCCCTTGCCCTGAGGCACCCCCCCTGCAGCAGCTCCCCCTGGCCCAGGGAGCCATGTGGCAGCTCCCCGCCCCCAGCTCACCTCTGCTCCGCCTCCTCCCCGAGCACGGTGGCGCCTTCTCCCGTCTCCCAGTCTTGCGGCACCAATCAGCTGTTTGGCGCTGCAAGCCTGGGAGGGAGAGAAGCAGAGTGGGGTGGCGTGTTGAGGGGAGGAGGCGGAGCAGAGGTAAGCTGAGATGGGGAGTTACCCTGTGTGCCACCCCTCTCCTTACTTGCTGCCGGCAGCCCTCCCTGCGCCCCCCCTCCCCCGCCCAAGGTCCCTCTGCCTAAATGCTGATGATGACCGGGGTGGCCGAAGATCCGGCGGCCGCGGTCGCCGCCGAAGGACCTGAAATGCCGCTCCCCCCAATGCTAGTGCCCTAGGCGACTGCCTAGGTTGCCTAATGGGTTGCACCGGCCCTAGGTATGATGTCTCTCAACATGCATTTTAACTGATAGTTCCCTATCATCTGTCAATGGTTTAGTAGGATTGTGTAATGGTCTTTTTAATCTTATTGTCCTCCTCTATCAATAGTTGTGTGGCATTTTCCTGCAGGCTCTAATAATAATAATCACCTGTGTGGTGATTGATTAATGTTTTTATGGTATTTTGAAAATAGAAAGCACTACATCAGTGATATAATAAGCAATGTGTTTCAAATTTTAGTTAGGTATAATAACAGCTTTTCTTTGTCTTAATACTACATGTCTGTTTAATACCACGGAGGCTACCTTTCCACTAGTTATTTTCTCATAGACTCTGTTGACTTTTCTTTGAAAACTTGCAATGAGGATTTATTCAGAATGAGTGCTATAGCACATCTAGATTTCACACAATTGGCTCAATTTGTTCGAGAATAAGCTCAATATCTTTCTATGCTAATGCAAATGAATTTCATTGGCACCTTGCCCTACTTAATCGCTCAGGAGTTGGAACATCAAATCTGTGAAGAAAGTAGGTTACAGTTTGTCTTTTTTATTGACTTTTTGAAGAAAATCCACCAAGAGAGCTGCATTAGAGATGGATATAGAAATTTGATGCTCTTTCTCACCTCTGCATTGTTTCATGAAGATGCTCCCCTGTATCATATTTATGTGTTATATGTTGAAAGGAGCATGACACTGTAATAAGGACCATAAAAGTGGCCATGATGGGACTTAATCCCATCACCCGTAAAACAAAGGGTTAAGAGCCAATTAGTGTACCTGTGATTGTTTTCTCCTGCCCTGGTGTGGGGGAGGGGTAGAGATAGGTAAGGATCATTAGGCACCTGGGCCTTATAAGGAAGTTGAAGCAATTTAATATGAAAGAGACTGTAACGGAGGCAGGACTTTCCTGTGGAGAGAAGCCTACAGAAAGCAGGTTAGCCTGAGAGGTGGAAGAGCAGTTAGTTCAGCAGAGATGGTAGGAGCCAGAGACCTGACAACCAAAGGGAGGCCACGCTAAGCACAGGGGGCTTGGAACTAGGAAGTGGCCCAAGGAAACACCACGATGTCAGAAGAAGCAGAGCTAGCTGTTTAATACAGGGCCCCTGGGTTGAAACCTAGAGTTGAGAGTGGGCCTGCGTTCCCCTACCAGCCTGTGAGGAAGGGTCATGCACACCCAATGGAAAGAATATTGAACCCAGGGTGGGGCTGAAGACTGATTCCAAAGGACAAGCTGAGGAACAGCCCAAGGGGATGGGTCAAAGGCTTTCTTGTGTTGGGAGATTTTGTGAACTTTCAAGTTGGATTTTTATGTTCCACCAAAAAGAGGACTGAACTTCATGCGTCTTGGCCAGAGGGCTGAGCCCAGGGAGAACTGTAGGGTGGCAGATGGCCTAGAGGAGGCAATAGAGGCAAGGGCCCATTGCAGCCTGACAGATGGGGCCAATGCAGATGGTGAGTACACTGCCTTGCAGTGGCCTTTCAAAGTGCAAAAGCTACAATTAATTCTTTGTGGAAATACGTAAAGGCTGCCTCTGAATGGTGGTTAAACTACTTTCTTGAGATGGATTATGTTCATAGAATATCAGGGTTGGAAGGGACCTCAGGAGGTCATCTAGTCCAACCCCCTGTTCAAAACAGGACCGATTCCCAAACAGATTTTTATCCCAGATCCCTGGGTGGCCTTCTCAAGGATTGAACTCACAACCCTGGGTTTAGCAGGCCAATGCTCAAACACTGAGGCCTTGGCTACACTGGCGCTTTACAGCACTGCAACTTTCTCCCTCCGGAGTGTGAAAAAACACACCCCTGAGCGCAGCAAGTTACAGCGCTGCAAAGCGCCAGTGTAAACAGTGCCCAGCTCCCAGTGCTGCAAGCTAATCCTCATGGGGAGGTGGAGTACGTGCAGCACTGGGAGAGCTCTCTCCCAGCGCTGGCGCTGCCACCACACTTGCACTTCAAAGCGCTGCTGCGGGAGCGCTCCCACGGCAGCGCTGTACAGCTGCAGGTGTAGCCATACCCTGAGCTAGTTTTGATTTACTTATTTTAAATGGTCCTCTGCATTCTTCTTTTTTTTATACAGGAAACAAGCTTAAGAACTATTTCTGCTTTTTTACTCTGATTGTCTTATTTAGAGCCACTGAGTAAAGTTATTGACCTGATTGGTGTTGCCCCCATCTACAGTAGGGCTAAATTTGGTCCCACATTTGTAGCTATTGATAAATAATTAAATCATCCTGTGAATCTGTGTGCATGCACATTCTGTTATATGTCTCATACTCTTAGAATCTAAGCTATTGATTTCAATACTGTTGGTATTCCAATAGATAATTAAAAAGAAACAGATACTTAACTGCATCGCTGTTGAATAAAGAATCCAAATGCATCTCGGGTCTCTCTCATGCTTCTTCTCTTTGTGAAAATGCAGGATGGGAAGCACTGTAGAATGGTGCCAGTCACTCAAAGGCTAACAGCAGGAGGCTATTATCTCTGCCTTTACCTCTGAATCTATTTCCCCATGTTAAGTATCCTCACACCTTCTATGGGTCATCTTGATTATCACTTTAAAAAAAAAAATTTTTTTTTCCTCCTGCTGCTGATAGCTCATCTCAGTTGATTGGCTTCTTACAGTTGGTATGGCTACTTCAACCTTTTCATGTTGTCTGTATGTGTGAATATCTTCTTGCTGTATGTTCCACGCTATGCATCCGATGAAGTGGGCTGTAGCCCACGAAAGCTTATGCTCAAATAAATTTGTTAGTCTCTAACGTGCCACAAGTATTCCTGTTCTTTTTGCAGATACAGACTAACACGTCTTCTGAACTCTGTTAAGGAGCTGATCTTGCAGAGTATGGAGCATCTCAACTCTCAGGACTTGGCTACACTGGCACTTTACAGCGTTGCAACTTTCACGCTCAGGGGTGTGAAAAAACACCCCCCTGAGCGCTGCAAGATGCAGCGCTGCAAAGTGTCAGTGTAATCAGGGCGGCAGCGCTGGGAGCACGCTACACCCATAAGGGATGTAGTTTACAAGCGGCACTGGGAGAGCTCTCTCCCAGCGCTGCGGCTCTGACTATACTCACACTTCAAAGCGCTGCCGGGCAGCGCTTTGAAATTTCTAATGTAGCCATACCCTCACTGAATTCCACGTGAATTGAGAGTGCTGAGGGTTAGTTAATTTTCGCTAGTGTGGTGAAATTTGTCATGACTCCTCTCTCCCCACAACAGAAAACTTAGCTCTGATAATGGTTAAAAAACATTAATTCCTGTTAGAGAAGGGTCTGTCATCATATGTACGTGTTCAATTACCTCAGCAGTTTCTTTAATATTAAATTTACATACCAGTGTATGAAAGTTTCAGTCCCAGCAAAGCAACATATTAGTGTGGATTTTTTTACATTTCTGTATATAGTTTTATTACTCTATGTAGCACCACAATTGGGTGTGAAAAGATCTACCTGAGTCATTCATTAACATTTCTGTTAGAACAAAACAAAATCAAACAATAACAGCAACAGCTTTGAAATGTTCTTCTATTAGCATTTCTGGATGTGCCACTTTCCGAACGCATTTACCACTGCACTGCTAATTGGTTGGGTTTTTTTCCCTTTCCAAATGAATACTTAATTGACTACTGGGTAACATAAGTTGTATTAAGGTAATACTCATAAAAATGGTAATAAACACAATGGCAAGACTCCAGAGCCCTAGTAAAGGCAAGCACTATGAACGGTTTCCATCTCTTCCCTCACTCTGCTTCTCCAGCCCACTACCACTGCTGCTTTGTCAGTGTACCTCCCTCACCTTGCATGGCCTGAAGCAACCTTGGTATCCTAATCAATGGCTGCTGTACAACCCATTCCCCTCACAGGTAGAAGAACAGGTAGTACCTTAATACTCTATACTAGTCCATTGCAACACCTGTTCTTGGAACTGGATGAATTTAGTACTATGCTGAAAAATCCAAATATTTCAGCTGAGATTTCTAAAAGGTACTAAAAAAGTTAGTTCCATTGACTTCAGTGGGAGTTGGGTGCCCAACTCTCCCAGGCTTTAGAAAATCTAAGCATTCAGCTTTTCAGGCTTAAACAGTGAGGAGGCCTCGTGTCACTATAGAGATTAATAAATTTTATTTGGGCATAAGCTTTCGTGGGCTACAGAGACTAACATGGCTACACCTCTGAAGCCTTTTCTAGCTTTTCTTCTGAGGCCCACTAATAGACTATATACACGCTGAATTTACACCACTCTTGCTGAAGCAAGCAAGCTGCCTTCAGTGTAGATCCATTTATCTTCCTAATATAATATGCTGCATTTGTCTGTTAACATATCATAAGCAGGAGATTTATTAAAAATAATATCAAGTAAAAGCACTCAGAGGGAAATGAGTGTAGATGAAGCAATGTCATACAAAATGTATTTTGGAGCTTTCTAAGTAAGCTCAGTGCTCTGAGAACTCATGAAATTAAAAAAAAATCACAGTGAAGTATTAAAAATATTATGTATAATTATAGTGGATTTTCCTGTGAACATTTTAGTATAGCTGTGTATAATAGTTATTTTTGGTTTCTTCAGATTGTTTTGACTTCTTATTTTGAGTCTCTTGCTGGGTGGTTGCTGAAATTTTAAGCTCATGATAAGGAGTTAACTAAAAAAAACCAGAATTAGGTATAGTTATGCAGTACCTCTAGTGAAATACAGCAACCTAGAAATTATGTGGGGCCATTTCCTACTTCCATTGAGGTTGTTGGACTCTGGTCATTGACTTGAATGAAATCAGGAAGTGGCCCTACAAACAAAAGCTCCTCTTTAGTTTTGCAGTGGAATTCTAGGGTAGGCACTTATGTCATTTTTTGTTCTGTTATTGTCAAGATTGTCTATGGTCCTGCAAGTTGGGCATGCAGGATAGTAGGAGAATTTTCAGGAACAAAGCAACATCATGAGAACCGCAAAGATGGACATTGAGAAAGTTTTGCAAGTATGGCACTCAAAATCAATGGCCAATCTCTCATATATTTTGGCCCTCCTTTCTTGCTCTCTATGGGGAACTCTCCCAGCTTGGGCAGCCTGTCAGAATCTTGTATCAGCTAGTTCTGAAAGAGCACACAATCTTTCCCTATGCATTTGTAACCCACTAGTCAGTGTGCATTACCCATCTGTATCTGATCCACAAAGGATATGAATCTATCACAGGTCTCTGCTAGAGAGTCTGAGAGTTGGGGGAGAGTTAACTCAAGATGTAGAGCTGTGTACTTTTTTAGCTCTTGAAGTCCCCAGTTCAGTTGCTGATGTCTTCTGAGCCAAGATGGTAGCTGTTGCCCATTGTCTAGGCCTTTTAGGTTTCTGCTGAGTTTGACATAATCTGCAAAATGCTTTGCCTCTTGTATATTTTAAGGATTTATGGAGTTTATCAAGTATATTTGAGCTTTCCACATAACATAACTCCTGTTAGAAAAATCAAACCAGATCATTACCAAACTTACTGGATAGAACATCCGCTCTGTGTATTAATGTTCTTTTCATGTGCCAAACAAAAATATATTTAACTGAACACCAGGGTACTTCATTATCAAATTCCTGAAACAGCAGTAGATGGCCAGAACTTTGAGACTGCCCTTTGTATGGCTGGTACAGCACAGGGGAGTTCCCTTATTCAAAGGAAATTTTCTGTTGGCCAAGTCAACCTGCTTTAAGTCTCCTGTGAACCATTGGAATGACACAGTGCAGAGCTCACACAGCTGGGGATGTTGGTGCAATACTATTTCACTGAATTTATGTCTACTTCACAGTTTTATCCGTTATAGTAAATATTTACACTCTTTAGAGTATAGCAGTCAAGTGATGATTATCTCAGCAAACTTCCTACAGGGTTGCTATACATTCTTAGAAAGCATATTTGAAAAATCCAAATATGTAATGTAGTTGCTTGGCTAGGCTGGTTTGAACAGATAAAGTGCTGTGGAACAAAAGTAAATAAATTCTCTTAGTTTAAGGATCTTTTGAAATGAGCTCACGGTATTATAGTTTGCGGAAGACATTGAATCTTAATCACTTTGCCATGGGTTGGATATAGTTTTAGGGATTTTTACATAACTTAAAAGCCCGTTTCTATGAAAGATAATTTTATGAACATTAATCAAATACTTTAAGCCATTTGAAGAGTGTTGCCTGCTCTTGTGATTTGGAAAAAAGCTGAATTTTTGATGCATATTCTTCTTTGGTAATTATTTCTGCACAAGCTGAAAAGGAACCATCCTATATATTTCAATAAAATAAACAATGGAAATATGAATTTTAAAGTTATAAACATACCCATAATATAAAGCAAAGTACCATGACTTTTAGGGAAAAAGTCATACCTATTAGAAAATGTAACTGTATAGGTCACACTCTCTCTGTCTTAATTTATTCTCTTTTTGGCATGTGTACATAACTTCCATTGACATTAATGGAGGTTATGCGTGCATACAAAAACGTGAAACTATATATTTGTCTTTGGCAAGTAAACAGATCCAGATTTCATGGCTAACATCAGATTCCAATGCAAGGGTTCATCCTATGTAAGTCTATAGGCACTCTAAATTGTGGCAACATACATGTTGGAGAAAGAATGATACTGAAGAAAGTATTACTAAAGGCAACTTTAGATTTCCTTTTGGCTGACTTAAGGTCACCTTTGAATTTGGCCCAATAATTTGAATTTATCCTAAGTGTCAGAAGCACTTTTTAAGACTTATATAACATAAATCAAGATGAAAGTGATATCCTAGGCTTTAAAATATTGATGACAAAAAAATATGCCTGACTTTGTCAGAGAAAAGGTTTCTTTAATTTTTTTTTTAAATGATCCATCCTAAGAACACCAGACTGTTCATTCCAGTTTTGAAGCAGCTGGCAGAGCTGTAGTTGACACAGGCATATAATAGTGTTTTGGGGAAAAGGAGATTCCAAGACAAACTTGAAGTGAATTGTGTAGTAGAGGCTTACAGATCACCTCCCTCTGCTAAGCATGATTTGAGCCAGAGCTTTCATGTTTCCAAAAATTCCATTTAAATTTGAATTGGGAAAAAAACCCAGCCCTTCAAGATATGAAATTAAGGTCTTGGTTTGAAACAAAAGGTACTGATTTCTATGATGATAGAACAGCATGATGTTTGGTTTAAAGCCTTTCATACTCAAGGTATCTCACAGAACTTTACAAATATTAATTTGTCATTAGAGTCTCAGCAGTGGCACACCTTCATCTTTGGATGGTAGAATTTGTTTTACTGTCTAGGTGTTGGTCATGACACTAAGGTTTTTCTTAGCTCTTTAAGAAAAAGTTAGTGGAATCTGTAACTTCTTTCTAGACAGGCAGAAAACCCACACATTCTAATTTCAATAGCAACATTTCCAGTCCTGTAGCTCCCCTTTATTTCTACACTGCAATATCCATATTAATTATGAAATCAAGTACTGGTGTTGGATTTGAGTCCATGACACTGTCCTAGAGGCATTGGGGGCTAATAGAGTCCAACTGAACAAAGAAACCGTGATGTCTGCTTTTGGGAACTGTAGCATGTAGAATTAAGAAGTTTTTGTTTGTTTTACAAATAAGATGATGTGCTGGACTTTAGGCAAAAGTGCCCAAGAATTATATGCTTTGACTTCAGACCGAGATTGCTGACAAATTAGAAGCTGTCCTACCAAAGCATAAAAGGATGTATCTCAGTATCTGCAATCCAAACCGCTCTGGTCTTGACAGGTTTGTCAAGGCTAAAGCAGGTTTGGGCTGTGCAGTACTTCGATGGGTGTCTTCCAGGGTAAATCCTAAGAATCCAACACAAGTTTTATTTCTATGTTCCTTGAGGAAAAAGGCGCACTTCCCTCTGAGTTGGTACCAAACCACTGTCCCAGATGAGGTGCTCTTTATGGATGAGACATGTAACTGAGGTGTTACTGGACCATCTGTGGTCATTAGAATTCCTATGACACTTTAACAAGGGTAATAATTAGAGCTGTGTGAATAATTGATTTTTCAGTTCACTGGCAATTCTGGAAAGAAAATTGTTGCAAGTCAATTTGAAAACAAAATTTTGTATGTGTTGAATCAAAAAGTCCAAAGAAATCTCATTACAGGCTGAATCATAGAATATCAGGGTTGGAAGTGACCGCAGGAGGTCATCTAGTCTGACCCCCTGCTCAAAGCAGGACCAATCCCCAACTAAATCATTCAGTCCAAAACCTTTTTGTTCTAATTTAGAGCATTTTAAAGGTTTGGTTTTTTTTAAATAACTTTTCACTTTGCAATGTCCTTCAATTTTATTTTGAATTGATTTTTTTTTTTTTTTTTTTTTTGAAATCAAAACGAAACATTTTGACTTTGGGGGAATTTTTTTCCATGAGCAATTCTGTGAAACCAGCACAATTTTTTGAGATTTAGATGCCGAATCTGCATTTGTGTGCGAAAAAAGTTTCAAACAAAAAATTTCACTCAGTTCTAGTAATAGTAATAATAGTAATTAACCATATTAGTAAATAATTTGCCTTTCTATAGCTTCTTCTCCCCAGTGATCTCAAAGCAGTATGCAGACATTGATGCATTAAATTTCACAACATACCCTTCTGAGGTAGGAAATTATTTGTATTTTAGGGATGAGGAAACTAAAGCATACAGGAATTGAATGATATTCTTGATGCGCACAAGAGCTAAGTGGTATTCTCAAGGTCACCGAGCAAGTCTGAGGCCAAGCTAGGAAAACCCGAAAAGCTATCACATTCCACTGTAGCTACATTTCTGTAGTAGTTAAGATATCAGTGTAGCTCGCTGCATGTATATAAAGAGAGTGAAATCAATCTTATTTATTCAGTACTATATCTATATATCAGAACCTGTGATTAACATACTTTTTGGATAGTTTGTGAGGAAAAGTAGCCTATATGCTTTTTTCTCTGACAATGCATTTTAGATATTGTTACAATACTGTCTCTGTCACTCTGTGTAGAAAACACCCTAAACAACAAGTAATTACACAGGAAGGACTGAGGCTAATTTCTGAGTTAGGGCTTTTATGTATTTGTAATGCCAACATGCAGAGCTGTTTAGAATGTGTAAAGCATTTTAGTGGGTTATGGATAACTGGTGTAACCGTGAATGCAGGCCTGTTCTTCTTAGGTGTTCACATATTCTAATCTGCTTGCAAACACTTGCCATTTTCTTATCTCTTATTCATAGACTGAGCACATTAGTTTCCTCCCCTCAGTGCTGATCAGCGGCATTCCTAGGCTTTTTTTTTTTTTTTTTTTAATTTTAAATCTGTGGTAGTCCTTGGTGGGCTAAGGATTGCACAATGTGATCTGTAGAGGTGTATCCTAAATTGGTTTAATCTCTAGGAAAATAGTCTGGGCTATTTTCCTAGTTTCATAGCAACAAGGCAATGCCTTCTCACTGAGTTCATTTGTCTCTGAATGATAATGAAACAGAGTACCGAGGAACTGAGGCCTGTCTGGACATGTGGACTCTCACTCAGACCTATGCCACAGCACTGTCCACTATCTCAACGACACCACTGATTTCTGAGCGCAAACTACAATGGCATGGTCCCACCTCCAGAAAACACCATCTACACATGGATTACGAGGTCTCTACCACACATCCTACACACAGATGGAATACAGCTGTCAGGAACAGTATCCTGATGATGCCAACACAACTGTTGGCTGGGCTCTGTGCTTTATATGTGCACAAATTATTTCCATTTGATGACACTATATATCTCCAGATCAGTGTACTGCATGGGCACGCCATGGCCCCACAATTGCCAATAATTTTTATGGCTGACCTGGAACAACCGCTTCCTCAGTCTCCGTCATAACGCCCCTTCTCTACCTACGCTACATTTGATGACATCTTCATCATCTGGACCCATGGAAAGGAAGACCTGAAAAATTCACACGATTTCAAGCTTCACCCGCACCATCAAACCTCAGCCTGGACAATTACACGGGAGGTCCTTTCTAACAACCACAGTGCATAATAAGGGATGGTCACATTACACACCCTATATGAAAACCTACGACCGCTATGCTACCTTCATGCCTACACAGTTCCATCCGGGACAATCACAACAAAGTCATTGTCTACAGCCAACGCAATGAGGTCAACGCATCTGCTTGACCCCTCGACAGAGACCAACACTCTAACAAATCTCACCAAGCATTCTCAAGCAACTACAATACCCACGAGAGAAATAAGGAACAGATCAACAGAGCCCAGACATGTCCGAAGCTCCTACTGCAAGAAACCAAGAAAAGAAACCAAGGACCCACTGGCCATCAATTACAGCCGCCCGAGCTAAACCCTCCAACACATCATCAGGGGATCTACAACCACCTGGACATGTCCCACATTTCACGGACCTTGGGTGGCAGGCAATCCTCACCCACAAGACAACTTCCACCTGAAACGTATTCTACACCAGAACTGCACACGACAAACAATAGTAACTCAATCAGGAACAAATCTGGCAACAACCCATGCCGAACTTCGCCCACATACGTACGCCAGCGACACTAATCACAGGACTACCAGATCAAGCCACAACATCACCTGGATTCATTCATTGCACCTCACCAATGTAATATACGCCATCATATGCCAGCAATGCACCTCTTGCTATGTACAATCGACAACATGGACAGTCTCTACGGAAAAGGATAAATGGACCAAACAGATATTTAGGAAGGCAAATACAAACCTGTAGAGAGCACTCAACCTCCCTGGTCATCTAAGCAGACTTAAGGTGGCCATCCTGCAGCAAAAAAACTTCAGGCACAATTCAAAGAGAAAGCTGCTGAGCTTCAGTTCATCTGCAATTTGACACCATCAGCTCAGACTGAAACAAAGACTTGAATGGCTCCAACTACAACAAACCAGATTTTCCTCTTGTTTTTCACACTCAGCGTGCTAGAACAGGGCTATCCTCCCTGATTGAAACTACCTCGTTTATCTCTAGCTTTGCTTGCTAGCATAATATATACCTGCCCCTGCGGAAATTCCCACTACATGCATCTGACGAAGTGGTATTCACCACGAAAGCTCCATGCTCAAACGTCTGCTTAGTCCTATAAGGTGCCACCAGGATTCTCTGCTGCTTTTAGAGGAACTGAGTAGTCAACGATGGTTTCTATGGCTATGGAAGCTAGCCTAATCTCAGGCTGTGCATTTTTTCTTTTCATATTATTTCTGACAAATGCAGTAGTCGTTTGCAGGAATTCTTTTGGATTGAAGATTTGCTTACGCCTAGAACTGCTGAGAGGAGAGAACGTTGCTTCAGCATAAATGAATGTGTTTGTTAGTTTTATTAATCTGCCCGTTGCAAATTGTCACTCTAGACATGTCACAATCAATTGCCATTTAAGCCTGTAGGTGGACACATTTCAATCTAATGAACTGCATGATATCTCACATCTTTCCCCAAGACTATAAATTTGAAAGTTTGACGGAATTGAATCCTTTAAACAGGATGCAATAAAAAATGCCTACATCACATAATAATGGCAGTTCGTCATGAAACCCACATTGTGACATAATGCTGTTTTCAACTGCATCTGAGTGATTGGTATAACTGAATAGACTTAATCTCCTTCACTCTCTCTCTATCTATGAATCCATGTCCGATTTCTTTCAAGTTGAGGTTATGGCGCTGAACTTTATTTTTTTTCTTTAAATCTCTGAGTCTAGAGAGCACCTAATCATCCACTGGGACCTGACCTTAGTTTTTCAATCTTGGGCTTTTTTGCTAGCATCAGAAGATTTACATGCTACAAATCAAAATAAGAAAAAGTGAACATCTCCCAAGCCAAAGTACACCTCAATTTGCAGACTTATAAAGTGTTCATAATAAAATGGTAGTAGTAACAACATAACTTGGAGGTAGCAGAGATGAAAAGCATTGTGTAATACTTAAAACTGTTTCCTTGCTTTTTAATTTTACATATTGTAAAAAAAAAAAAAAAATGTGTGGAAGTCATCCCAATGTTATAAACCGTTCCCTGTTCCCTCTCAGCTATGAATCCAACATCTTACTACTTCTATGGCATACAGCTCTCTGGAGATCAGAGTGCAAAACAATTCTATTCCATATACTGATTTAAAGTTTTGGGTGAAATTGCAAACCTTCCAACCCAAGCTAATTTGAGTTCCTGGATTGACTCTCAGAGGACACTGAGAGGCTCATGAGCAGTCCTTCCTGGAGACTAGCTCCACGCCACCAACCTGAGTGGCTAGATGGTGGAGAGTGGGTGATTTAGGGAGTGGCTGGGGATGAAATCTGTTGCAGTTCAATCAGTAGGAATGGTGGTATAGATCAAGCGTAAGCATTTTTACCAATATGTCACCTAATTCTGCTAGATGACACTGGTAGAAACTGGCACAACTACTAGTGGAGCTTCACCGATGATGATTTTCACCATAAATGCTAGTGTAGATACAGACTTATTTTTTTTCTTTCCCCAGAGGCTGGCTGTATCACTTCTCTGATACATCTGAGCTCTCTCAGGCACTGGAACACAATTTTTCAAGACTTGCATGAGTATAGCAGGTCTAACCATCTATCGTATTTCTACACTGCAATTAAACACCTGTATCTGGCCCATGTCAGCTGATTTGGAGTCAGGGGCATGTGCCTTCCCTGGCACTGCTGCCGACCTGCTGCTGGACAACTGGGCCATGGTGAGCCCCCCCTTTCTCAAGACCCCCCACTGGCTCCTCCACTCCACACCCAAGGCTCAGTCTGGCACTGGGTCTGGGGGGGACAGGCTGGGGCAGGCTGGCTGGGACTCCTCTGGTTGGGGGGCCTCCCTCAGGGCTTTCCCTTTTATGGTGGGGGAGTTTGAGGGCTCAAGAGTGTGGGGACAGGAAGGGTTGGGGCCAGCAGGCTAGCCTCCCCAAAGCAGGGGTTCATCTGCCCTCCGTGCTGGTGGGGCCTGAGCTAAGGGGCTGTTTAATTTCTGTGTGGACGATGGGAAGGGTCCCAGATCGCAAGCTCTAGCCCAAGTCTAAATGTCTTCACTGCAATTAAACAGCCCCTTAGCCAAAGTCCCAGGAGCCCAAGTCACTTGACATAGGCCAGCAGCAGGTTTTTAATTGCACTGTCAACATGCCCTTAAATAGTACCTAATATGGATGGATGGATAGATTCAGGTCTTCCAGCTGATAGACAATTGAGCTAGGGATTTAGAGTGAGAATCTACAAACTTAATCTGGAAATTTCAAGAGCAAAAAAGTGGTTCTGTTCACTGACATGTTCAGGGCAGTGGCCTGAACTCCATATGGATATAGATTTGAGAAAGGGAAATAAAGAAACAGGGATGTTTCCCCATAGTACAGAGTATTGCTTTTTAATCGAAAACACCAGTGAGTGTAGGGATTACAGTGTCTGATTATGCAGGGTCAGGTACTGTCCCAAGATAACTGTAGAGTACGGACAATTCATTTTAAAGTGAAGTTTCACTGTGGCTGGGTTGATAAATGCAGTATGTATACACTTGAATTAATCACCTGTAAGGAAATGTTTTTAAAGAGAAGCGCCTCAAGAGGATGCTCCTGGTAAGCAGTGGAAAATATAAATAAATAGGAAAGCTTTTGCTTGGTATTTCCTAACCATTGGGAATATGTGTTTTAATTTAATTCAGGTATGAGTTTCACAAAAGCACATTCTAATATGTGATCAATAGCAGCCTTTGCTATTCAGTTCCCTTCTTTCTTTCTTGGAGCCAATAGTGTCTTTTGTCAGGGGATGCACTGAATGAAATATGTGGGTTTTATCTGTGCCCTGTGTTTGAGGAAGGCTGAAAGGTGTCATTTCTTTTTAAAGTAGGAACATCTGAGATACAACTGCAATGGTGGCTTCCACTGAATTGTTATGTGCTGCTGAACTCATGAATTCACCATGCACAACCCTCTTCCCTAGCTGAGCACTGGATCAGTAACTATGGTGATGTGTATTTTAAATGCCTACCTGGATTAGATGGGAGAGAGAGAGGCCAGGTCTACACTGCGACTTTAAATCGGTTTAATGGCCGATATACCGATTTAACGCTGTATCCGTTCACATGACGTCGTCATTAATATCGATTTTACCGCCTCCTTAAATCGATTTCGGAACTCCTCCCAAATGAGAGGAGTAGCGCTAAAATCGATAGTGATAACTCGGATTAGGGTTCGTGTGGACGGAAATCGACGTTATCCCCTCTTTTGGTTACATCACAAGTAAATGGACAGAATGGAAATAACCTGTGTAAATTTTTTTGAAAGGAAAATGGGATAACCACTTGGGACTGGGTCAATCCGCCCGTTACGGGCTTAATAAAAATAGAGCAGTCCGAGACAAGAATAGGATACATGTAGTTAAAATCAGTGTAGCACAAGCGCAGCTGCTCCGCATCAGTATTCACAGGGGGAGCAGCTGCAAGTAACGCAACGTTGCTTCCAACCTACCTGGCTACCACAGCAGTGCCCTCCCACCCATTTTGCATTGATGTTATGAAGAATATGCATTGAGTAAGAATCCAGAGTAGTACTGAGATCGATGAGGGGAGGAGCCCATGGCTATGACAGTCCATGCAGTTCAGACTTATTTTCTTTACGCAAGAGAAGGAAGGGGTCTGATGAAGCTCAGCCCCCAGTGTAAGATGAAGACAGTTACCAGGCGTTCTGTACCATTCACTGTCAGAAAAGGAGTCATTCCATTTTCACCCCGGGCACCGCCACACTCAGGCAGGAGCAATCATGGGCCAGCCGTCTACCCCTGGGGGGTAGAGGGAGCGGATACTGCTCTTCACCGCAGCAGCACGGGTCTGCCAAGCAGCATCAAGTAACAAGAGGTGACATTTACAGCTTACTCAAGATTTATTATTTCATTTTCATTTACCATGCTGCAGGGGGGAAAAAACTGACGAGCTGTTCGGTGAACCACGCAACAACACCGTGTATTACGCTGCAAGGAATTGGGCGCGCAGCCAAAAATGCAATAGTTTTCATCGAGACCGTGTGAGATGGTAGCTTGTTAGTCCTCATTACCCCCTTCCTCCCTCCATGAGCCATCCGTTTGAGGTCTGGCTTCCCGTTACTGTTGTCACGCACCGCTGTTATCTGTAGTTTATTTTTCAAGGCTTTGGCATTTCCTGTCTTTAAGGAGCTCTGATAAAACGAGATTTGTCTTCCACATACAGCTGATAACATCTTGCTATCTCCCGTAAGTTCAATGCAGGAGATACTTTTGCATGAACTGCAATCGCCACCCGTGTGTGATAGAGCGGACACTGTGAAGCAGAATGTCACTGTAAAGTCTCCGGGATTTACCTGTTACGTCACTCCGCATCGAGTTTCGGATTGCGGACCAGAAGCGGTCAGTGGTGCACTGTTCCTCCTAGAATAATTAGGCAAGTGTAACAGAGATCCAGTGTATCAGAAGACAGGTTGCTCCGTGTCAGATTCCACAGGGTTGCCCCGCAAGAAGCGCAGCCCGTTGCTTTCTTCCTCCCTCAACCTTTCCTGGGCTTACCGTGTTCATTTCCCCTCCCCCGTTTGTGTCATGAATATTAAAGAATACCAGAATAAGAAACAGAAACTTGTTAGTGAGAGAAATGATGTCGGGGGGGATGGCACTGGAGGCGCTGCTCCGGGGCATGACAGTACAGGCAATGGACTCTATTTTTAGTCCATAAGGGAGAATGACTCATTGCCAAGCGAGTCAATCCAAAATGTGATTTGCAAACATTTGAGCCCCAATTTTCAATGATTAAGCTTGTTATGTAGCCGTTGCCTATCGTAACTGCTAGCGGTAGAATGTGCCCTCAATTTTAAAGCAGTTAGGCGGTTCTCCTGATGGTGGGCAGCGTCTGCAGAACTGGTCTACCACCGAGAGGAGAGCAGGGATACTGCTATTCATTGCGTGTAGCGTCCATCTACCAGCAAGCAGTCAGTACACATAGGTGGTGACCTAGAAAGTAGTCAAGGAATGATTTCTTACCCTTTTTTTCACGTTGGGAGGGGGGGAAATAACTGTAGGAGCTGTCCACAGAACCACGCCAGACACTGTGTTTGACCCTACCAGACATTGGGAGCTCTGCCAATAATGAAATAATTCATAGACTGCTGTGGACTGCGGGGATAGCTGAGTCCTCAGTACCCCCTCCCTCCCTTCTTGAGCGTCCGAGTCTCTGGGGCTTCCCATTACGCTTGTCACGCAGCGCTTGTGTATCCTGCAGTTTTTTTTATCACAACGCTTTGGTCGTTTCTGTTCTGAACGGAGCTGGATCACAACAGATTGTCTCCCCATACAGCGATCAGAGCCTATATCTCCCGTACGGTTCCATGCCTTGGGAAGCCTTTTTTTGGATTTGAGACGTGCATCGCAGCCGTGCGCGTGATCAGAGCCCACGTGGGCAAGCAGGAATGCAATTTCAAAAGTTCGGCGGGGCTTTTCCTTTTACCGCACGCTGCATCCGAGTCAGAACTGCTGTTCCAGAGCGGCACTGCATCACTCGTGGGATGCCGCTCCGGAGGCA